>NW_028173449.1:12500-60000 GCF_963971535.1 Notolepis coatsorum
ATTACTTTACATTATAATATCTCTGACAAGGTGACCAGCTTTATTACTTTACACTTTACATTATAATATCTCTGACAAGGTGACCAGCATTATTACTTTACATTATAATATCTCTGACAAGGTGACGAGCATTATTACTTTACATTATAATTTCTCTGACAAGGTGACCAGCATTATTACTTTATATTATAATATCTCCCAGCATTATTACTTTACATTATAATACCTCTGATAAGGTGACCAGCGTTATTACTTTACATTATAATATCTCTGACAAGGTGACCAGCGTTATTACTTTAGATTATAATATCTCCCAGCTTTATTACTTTACATTATAATATCTCTGACAAGGTGACCAGCGTTATTACTTTACATTATAATATCTCTGACAAGGTGACCAGCATTATTACTTTATATTATAATATCTCCAACAAGGTGACCAGCTTTATTACTTTACATTATAATATCTCTGACAAGGTGACCAGCTTTATTACTTTACACTTTACATTATAATATCTCCGACAAGGTGACGAGCATTATTACTTTACATTATAATTTCTCTGACAAGGTGACCAGCATTATTACTTTATATTATAATATCTCCCAGCATTATTACTTTACATTATAATATCTCTGACAAGGTGACCAGCGTTATTACTTTACATTATAATATCTCTGACAAGGTGACCAGCATTATTACTTTACATTATAATATCTCTGACAAGGTGACCAGCTTTATTACTTTACATTATAATATCTCTGACAAGGTGACCAGCGTTATTACTTTATATTATAAATTATAATATCTCCCAGCTTTATTACTTTACATTATAATATCTCTGACAAGGTGACCAGCGTTATTACTTTACATTATAATATCTCTGACAAGGTGACCAGCATTATTACTTTACATTATAATATCTCTGACAAGGTGACCAGCTTTATTACTTTACATTATAATATCTCCGACAAGGTGACGAGCATTATTACTTTACATTATAATTTCTCTGACAAGGTGACCAGCATTATTACTTTACATTATAATATCTCTGACAAGGTGACCAGCTTTATTACTTTACATTATAATATCTCCCAGCATTATTACTTTACATTATAATATCTCTGACAAGGTGACCAGCATTATTACTTTACATTATAATATCTCTGACTAGGTGACCAGCGTTATTACTTTACATTATAATATCTCTGACAAGGTGACCAGCTTTATTACTTTACACTTTACATTATAATATCTCCGACAAGGTGACGAGCATTATTACTTTACATTATAATATCTCTGACTAGGTGACCAGCGTTATTACTTTACATTATAATATCTCTGACAAGGTGACCAGCATTATTACTTTACATTATAATATCTCTGACAAGGTGACGAGCATTATTACTTTACATTATAATTTCTCTGACAAGGTGACCAGCATTATTACTTTATATTATAATATCTCCCAGCATTATTACTTTACATTATAATACCTCTGATAAGGTGACCAGCGTTATTACTTTACATTATAATATCTCTGACAAGGTGACCAGCGTTATTACTTTAGATTATAATATCTCCCAGCTTTATTACTTTACATTATAATATCTCTGACAAGGTGACCAGCGTTATTACTTTACATTATAATATCTCTGACAAGGTGACCAGCATTATTACTTTATATTATAATATCTCCAACAAGGTGACCAGCTTTATTACTTTACATTATAATATCTCTGACAAGGTGACCAGCTTTATTACTTTACACTTTACATTATAATATCTCCGACAAGGTGACGAGCATTATTACTTTACATTATAATTTCTCTGACAAGGTGACCAGCATTATTACTTTATATTATAATATCTCCCAGCATTATTACTTTACATTATAATATCTCTGACAAGGTGACCAGCGTTATTACTTTACATTATAATATCTCTGACAAGGTGACCAGCATTATTACTTTACATTATAATATCTCTGACAAGGTGACCAGCTTTATTACTTTACATTATAATATCTCTGACAAGGTGACCAGCGTTATTACTTTATATTATAAATTATAATATCTCCCAGCTTTATTACTTTACATTATAATATCTCTGACAAGGTGACCAGCGTTATTACTTTACATTATAATATCTCTGACAAGGTGACCAGCATTATTACTTTACATTATAATATCTCTGACAAGGTGACCAGCTTTATTACTTTACATTATAATATCTCCGACAAGGTGACGAGCATTATTACTTTACATTATAATTTCTCTGACAAGGTGACCAGCATTATTACTTTACATTATAATATCTCTGACAAGGTGACCAGCTTTATTACTTTACATTATAATATCTCCCAGCATTATTACTTTACATTATAATATCTCTGACAAGGTGACCAGCATTATTACTTTACATTATAATATCTCTGACTAGGTGACCAGCGTTATTACTTTACATTATAATATCTCTGACAAGGTGACCAGCTTTATTACTTTACACTTTACATTATAATATCTCCGACAAGGTGACGAGCATTGTTACTTTACATTATAATATCTCCGACAAGGTGACGAGCATTATTACTTTACATTATAATATCTCCGATAAGGTGACCAGCATTATTACTTTACATTATAATTTCTCTGACAAGGTGACCAGCATTATTACTTTACATTATAATATCTCTGACAAGGTGACCAGCATTATTACTTTACATTATAATATCTCTGACAAGGTGACCAGCTTTATTACTTTACACTTTACATTATAATATCTCTGACAAGGTGACCAGCATTATTACTTTACATTATAATATCTCTGACAAGGTGACCAGCATTATTACTTTACATTATAATATCTCTGACAAGGTGACCAGCATTATTACTTTACATTATAATTTCTCTGACAAGGTGACCAGCATTATTACTTTACATTATAATTTCTCTGACAAGGTGACCAGCATTATTACTTTACATTATAATATCTCCGACAAGGTGACGAGCATTATTACTTTACATTATAATATCTCCGACAAGGTGACCAGCGTTATTACTTTACATTATAATATCTCTGACAAGGTGACCAGCATTATTACTTTACATTATAATATCTCCCAGCATTATTACTTTACATTATAATATCTCTGACAAGGTGACCAGCGTTATTACTTTACATTATAATATCTCTGACAAGGTGACCAGCGTTATTACTTTACATTATAATATCTCCCAGCATTATTACTTTACATTATAATATCTCTGACAAGGTGACCAGCGTTATTACTTTATATTATAATATCTCCCAGCGTTATTACTTTATATTATAATATCTCCCAGCTTTATTACTTTACATTATAATATCTCTGACAAGGTGACCAGCGTTATTACTTTACATTATAATATCTCTGACAAGGTGACCAGCTTTATTACTTTACATTATAATATCTCTGACAAGGTGACCAGCGTTATTACTTTACATTATAATATCTTTGACAAGGTGACCAGCGTTATTACTTTACATTATAATTAGGGATGCTCGATATTGGCTTTTTTACCGATACCGATATACCGATATTGTCCAACTCTTAATTTACGATACCGATATCAACCGATATCAACCGATACCGATATATGCAGGGTTCCCCCCCCCAAAAAAACTGAATAATTTCAGGTAATTAACATTACATATCTCTTGTTGTGGAATTAACACAACATTATGCATACTTTTGACAATAAATAAAATCTGAATTTGTTCTTACTTGCTTGTCTGGATAAATAAAGGTTATAGAAATGTAAAAAAAAATATATATATATATATATATATATATTTTTTTTTTAAACCGATACCGATATTTTCCGATATCACATTTTAATGCCGATATCGGCCGATAATATCGGTAGGCCGATAATATCGGACATCCCTAATTATAATATCTCTGACAAGGTGACCAGCATTATTACTTTACATTATAATATCTCTGACAAGGTGACCAGCATTATTACTTTACATTATAATATCTCTGACAAGGTGACCAGCGTTATTACTTTACATTATAATATCTCTGACAAGGTGACCAGCTTTATTACTTTACACTTTACATTATAATATCTCTGACAAGGTGACGAGCATTATTACTTTACATTATAATATCTCCGACAAGGTGACCAGCATTATTACTTTACATTATAATATCTCCCAGCATTATTACTTTACATTATAATATCTCTGACAAGGTGACCAGCATTATTACTTTACATTATAATATCTCCCAGCATTATTACTTTACATTATAATATCTCTGACAAGGTGACCAGCGTTATTACTTTACATTATAATATCTCTGACAAGGTGACCAGCGTTATTACTTTACATTATAATATCTCCCAGCATTATTACTTTACATTATAATATCTCTGACAAGGTGACCAGCGTTATTACTTTATATTATAATATCTCCCAGTGTTATTACTTTATATTATAATATCTCCCAGCTTTATTACTTTACATTATAATATCTCTGACAAGGTGACCAGCGTTATTACTTTACATTATAATATCTCTGACAAGGTGACCAGCTTTATTACTTTACATTATAATATCTCTGACAAGGTGACCAGCGTTATTACTTTACATTATAATATCTCTGACAAGGTGACCAGCTTTATTACTTTACACTTTACATTATAATATCTCCGACAAGGTGACAAGCATTATTACTTTACATTATAATATCTCCGACAAGGTGACCAGCATTATTACTTTACATTATAATATCTCCCAGCATTATTACTTTACATTATAATATCTCTGACAAGGTGACCAGCATTATTACTTTATATTATAATATCTCCCAGCATTATTACTTTACATTATAATATCTCTGACAAGGTGACCAGCGTTATTACTTTACATTATAATATCTCTGACAAGGTGACCAGCATTATTACTTTACATTATAATATCTCTGACAAGGTGACCAGCGTTATTACTTTATATTATAATATCTCTGACAAGGTGACCAGCGTTATTACTTTATATTATAATATCTCTGACAAGGTGACCAGCTTTATTACTTTACATTTTGTGTGTGTGTGTGTGTGTGTGTGTGTGTGTGTGTGTGTGTGTGTGTGTGTGTGTGTGTGTGTGTGTGTGTGTGTGTGTGTGTGTGTGTGTGTGTGTGTGTGTGTGTGTGTGTGTGTGTGTGTGTGTGTGTGTGTGTGTGTGTGTGTGTGTGTGTGTGTGTGTGTGTGTGTGTGTGTGTGTGTGTGTGTGTGTGTGTGTGTGTGTGTGTGTGCGTGCGTGCGTGCATGTGTGTGTTGTAGGTCATCAGTGTACCAGAAGGAGACTTCTTCTTTGACTTTGTCAGACACCTGACTGACTGGATCAAGAAAGCCCGTCCTGCTAAAGATGGTAGGTAGTAGAGAGGGAAACTGGAAATCAGTTAAACTGGAAACATAAACTTGACATAATGGTGTAAATTGCAAACATCAGTTAAACTTGACTTAACAGTGTAAATTGCAAACATCAGTTAAACTTGACTTAACAGTGTAAACTGGAAACGTCAGTTAAACTTTACATAATTGGCTATACATTCTGGCTCAGTGGGTTAATCATGAGGGTTGAGTTGTAGTGAACTGAACTAGAGGGTCATGAGGGTTGAGTTGTAGTGAACTGAACTACAGGGTCATGAGGGTTGAGTTGTAGTGAACTGAACTACAGGGTTAAACTCAGTGGGTTAATCTCACTCCTAAAAAACTCCTCCGTCAAAGTCACAGGTAGTGAGGCTGTTTATGATGCCGTCAGGAACAGAGATCAAGGTTCCCCTTTCTATTCTGTCTTTTTCCTTCCTCTCTTTCTCCCTCTATCTCTCCCTATCCTCTAATTCTCTCTCTCTCCCTTCCTCTCTCCATCCCTCCCGTTCTCTATTTAACCCTCTCTCTTTCCCTCCCCCTCTCTCTCCCTCCCTCCTCCTTGCAGGTGTGGTACCTTCTTTGACCTACCAGGTGTTCTTCATGAAGAAGTTGTGGACCAACACTGTTCCTGGTAAAGACACCTTCGCTGACTCCATCTTCCACTACTACCAGGTGAGCGTCATTCTTCTCAAGTCATTTAAAACATGCCACCGTTGAGCTGACACCTTAAAGGAACACATCTCAACAGGACAATTTCCTGGTGTCTGGAAGTCTGCCCATGTGATCCCGTTACATAAAGGTGGTCCTAGAGATGATTTAAATAACTACCGTCTAGGGATGCTCGATATTGGCTTTTTTACCGATACCGATATACCGATATTGTCCAACTCTTAATTTCCGATACCGATATCAACCGATACCGATATATGCAGGGTCCCCCCCCCCCCCAAAACTGAATAATTTCAGGTAATTAACATTATATATCTCTTGTTGTGTAATTAACACAACATTATGCATACTTTGACAATAAATAAAATAATAATTTGTTCTTACTTGCTTGCCTGGGTAAATAAAGGTTAAATAAATGTTAAAAAAATAAAAATAATAATTTTAATAATAATAATTAATAATAAAAAAAAAATTACATTCAGTTACGCCTATGTTTGAGGTCTCACGGTGTTCCATTAGACATACCAGTTGAACACCACAGATACCACAAATTCTTCTATGAAAGAGAAACATCGAGAGGTTTTGTATCAGGTTTTTATTATCAATTACTAACGTCCTCGTATGAAACCCTCCAACTAGACTCTGTCTGGAGGAGGGATATACCAGACCTGGAAAGTGACTTTGATTGGCAAGAAGCATGGGCAAATGTCCGTCTTACATCAAGGAACCCGGACCATCAACAAATCAATCTTAACTACATTCACAGGACATACTTGACTCCTATAAGACTGAACAGAATGGGCCTTAAACAAGACTCAAAATGCTCCCAATGTACAAATGGAGACGAAGGGACATTTATGCACATGTATTGGGACTGCCCACCAGTTAAGGCATTCTGGAAAGATGTGACCCATCAATTATCAAAACTCGTATCTTGGAATATACCAGTACACCCCTCTGTATTACTATTGAATGATGTTTTTGAGTTTGCAGTAAATCCACAGCTAAAGAGATTTGTTTTATCGGGTATCACAGTAGCTAAAAAACTGATCGCATCACGCTGGTTTCAACCGGAAAAAATGTGCCGGAAGGTTTGGTTTCTTACATATCTCGATGTGATTTATCAAGAAATATCTACAGCAAGAATTCTGGGTCTCAACGAATCCAAAATGTCAATGTGGTTAGAAGTGGTGGAGAGAATAAAAGCTAGCTTATAATGGTAGTGTCTGGTTAGGAGTGAGGGATAATGGAGGTACTATCCAAGGAGGGGTCCGGGAGGGGGGGGTTCGAGCTGGAGCATATGTGTGTAGGGTTTTAGAAAATAGGTATTAGGGGTATATCCTGTATAAGGCATTTGTATAATTGGTAATTTCGTTGGATATACACTGTATACGGTAAAATATTATTATAGACTTTTTTTTGTTTCCTGTTTCTGTACTTGCATGTCATTTTAGCCACCTTGATTGTTAGTTTCATTATGCATTGTGTGTTGAGTACTGACTTTTAATCATTTTTGTTTTGCAATAATAAAAAAAAAAAAAAAAAAAAAAATGTTATGCCAATATCGGCCGATAATATCAGACATCCCTACTACTGTCCTATCTCCAAGTTACCCTGCTTAGCGAAAGTCTTGGAGTCTTTAGTGAATAATCAACTTAAATCCTTTCTCTCAAATCACTCTGTACTAATAGAATAGAATAGAATAGAATAGAAATACTTTTATTATCCTGAGGGAAATTTGACACTGCAAATCGCTCACATTAAACATTTAGACAGAACAAGTCACGGACAAGAATAACAAAACAAATTGCCTAAGAATAAGAATAGAATAAAATATACAGTAAATAAATACAGTAAAAATATACTGAAGTCTACAGTAGGTGTAATATTGCACAGTGTTGTTTCAAAAGTAAGAGTCCAGGAAGATGGTAACTGTCACTCTGTGCTCAGTGATGCAGTGAGGTACAGTGATGCATTGTATAGTCTGATGGCTGTCGGAATGAAGGACTTCCTGTGCCGTTCAGTGAAGCATTTAGGTAGTGTGAGCCTAGCACTGAACATGCTCCTCCTGTCAGCCATGTCTGTGTATAGTGGGTGGGAGGGGTTTTCCCTGATGGCCTGGAGCTTAGCAAGGCTCCTCCTCTCCGCCACCCTCGCTAGAGAGTCCAGCTCCACCCCAACCACGCTACTGGCCTTCCTGACCAGCTTATCCAGCCTGTTTGTGTCCCCTGCTCTCAGTCCGCTGCCCCAGCAGGTCACAGCGCACAAGAAGGTGCCCGCCACCACCGACTCATAGAACATCCTCAACATCCTTGTACAGACATTGAACAATCTCAGCCTTCTGAGGAAGTAAAGTCGGCTCTGGCCCTTCTTGTAGAGTGCCTCTGCATGTTTTGACCTGTTCAGTTTGTTGTCGATGTGCACACCGAGGTATTTGTAATCCTCAACCATGTCCACATCGTCTCCCCTGATGGAAACTGGGGTCACAGGTGCACTCCTCCTCCTTCCCAGCTCCACAACCAGTTCCCTGGTCTTCGCCACATTTAGCTGCAGGTGGTTTTTATCGCACCATGTGAAAAAGTCCACTACCAGTTCCCGGTATTCCCTCTCATCACCGTCCTAATCCCACACCAATCCGGGTTCAGAGCCAATCATAGCACATTATCAGCCATCTCTTTAGTTATTAATGATATAATATTGGTTTGGATAGAAATGCATGTGATTGGTTTCAAGATTATCTGTCAGGGAGACATCAGTGTGTAAAGGTGTGCCACAGGGTTCAATTGGTCCTGCCCTCTTCACTATTTATATGAATGATATTGTGTCTTCCCTGAATGGTTGTCGAACCCATCTGTATGCAGATGATCCTGTTGTGTATTGTATTGCTGACTCTGTACAATTGGCCATTGAGAACTTACAACTTTCTTTATTACCCTCCAGGAAGCTCTTAAATTGGTTCGTAAAGCTAGTAAAACTAAATGTATGCTGTTTTCTTCAAACATTAAATATGATGGTTTTGCCTTTTGCCTCTGGACTATGATTCAGCCTTTAGTGCTGATGAGCACGTTTTCTTCCTGGGGTCTACAGAAATCATTAGTGTCAACAGTTATCTGAGTTTTAAAAAATAATTATATGAAGAAAGATGATATAGATAGTTTCTGATGGTGATGATGATGATAATGATTGTTCTCCTCCTCCTTCATCTTCTTCTCCTTCTATATGTTGTATTATTATTCTATCAGGAGCTGCCTAAGTACCTGCGTGGGTACCACAAGTGTTCCCGCGAGGAGGTGTTCCAGCTCGGAGCTCTGATCTACCGGGTCAAGTTTGAGGATGACAAATCACACTTTCCTACAATTCCCAAGATGCTCCGGGAGCTGGTTCCCCAGGACCTGATTCGCCAGCTGTCGCCTGATGACTGGAAAAGGGTAAAACTACAACACAGTCTTTGACCCAATAATAATTGTGCAATATTACAATGCAGCATGTGCACAGGTCATTTTGATTCAAATAACCGTTTTTATACCCTGGGGCCTCGTGTTATTTATTTGAGCCTTTATTTGACCATTTAAGTTAATCGAGAACCAGTTCTCATTTACAATAATGACCCGTCTCACACGGTGAGAACATTAGAGAAGAATTAAATAAATACAGTAGAAGTGCAAGGAGATATATAAAAGCGGAATTACAATTACACAAATATGTAAACACATCAATTCTATAACATCGTTTAGTGACGGTTTGACTGTGTGCAAGCAATTCTAGCAGTTCAATATTTAATTATCGTGTGTGTGTCAGTCTGTAGTGGCGTACTTCAACAAGCACTCCGGTAAGTCCAGAGAAGAGGCCAAGCTGATGTTCCTGAAGCTCATCTTCAAGTGGCCGACCTTCGGATCTGCATTCTTTGAAGTCAAGGTGAGGGACGTCTGCCAACCATCTACACTGTCTTAAGTTAACTTATCTTAGGCCTAATTTAACTTATCTTAGACTTAACTTAACTTGTCTTCACTTATCTTAGATTTAACTTATCTTAGACTTAACTTATCTTAACATATCATAGACTTAACTATCTCATCTTTATTAACAGCTTCTCATTTATAAATTGTTTATAATAATGTATGATCTTGTTATAGGGCTTTATAAATCATGTTTTTACAAATAGTTTGTACACATTTTTCAATTTGTATAAATGTCTAAACTACTTTATTTATAAGTGTTTGTCATCGAGGCATACTATTTTATAAAGCATTTTATTAATTCATACTACTAAAATGTCTATAAAATAAACATTCATGTCCAATTCTCTGAAAAATAAAATTTTAAAAGCTGTTTGAGTGTGTGGCGGCTTTATAGTGTTATTATAACGTGTTGTCAGTGGTTTGTATTGGCTTAACAGCCGCCTCCAAAATTGGCCATTTTCGTTTTGGTTTTTGAGGACTGCATACTCTTTTTGCAAACCAAAACAACATACTTTATACTAATAGCACATGCATGAGCCTGGTCTATTTTGAAAGATGACATTCTGAAGTTTCTGATTCCAGAAAAAAGATTCACTTTTAGTGCTAACGTAATAGAGTAACATAGGTCTGAACTTGAGTTGTAAAATTTACAGAACTACTGCAGCCTGAGTCGGGAGTGGTATTTTGCGCAATACCGTGTACTTTGCACAAGCCTCAAATACCGCCATGTAACTCGAGAACCGCTGAACGGATTTTGTCGCTATCGACAGGCAACAAATAAGCCTTCAATTCGATCTATATATTGTATTACAAAATATGCACACCCGAGCCACTAGGGGTGGCCAAAGTGCCGGTTGCAAAAAGTCAGAAAAACTTCCCATATGAGGGACGTTGCAGCTTATATATGTGTTATTATTATATTTATCTTATTATACAGTATATGTGTGTTTCTTCAGCAAACCACTGAGCCAAACTTCCCAGAGATCCTGCTAATAGCCATCAACAAACATGGAGTCAGCCTGATAGACCCAAAGACCAAGGTATGTGTGTGTCTGTGTGTTTACATGTACATCAATAAAGGGTTATCTTATCTGTAGCTAAATTAGATTAGTGTGTAACTTGTATGTGATGCAATACAGTACATTTTATATTTTTATTGTATTTATTTCAATAAGAAAACTATTATTGTCTTATATAAAATGTCCCCCATTGTAACTGAGGGGTACAATTCCCTGACTGTATTAAAGATTGTGATATATTAAACCACTACTAGTTATGTACTTTAACTACTGGCCATACAGTACATGAATATATATGGTGAACACCCACACAAGAATACGGCATTGACACATAAAGTTCTATTTGGAGGGTATTTATTATTATTAAGCAACGTTAGGTTACAGATTGAGAATTAGGCTCGCGCTTGTATGGCGAAGAACACACGTAAAGTCAGTCAAGAGCGTAAGTCAATGAGAATAGTATGAATACTAGGATGGGTCTAAACTGACGCCACCTGTGGTATAGCAATTACATAGGGCACACTAGTACCAGCTGGAGACACTGGGGGGTTCCCTCTGGGTGTAAGGCCGGTAGGGGTAGGGATGGGAATCGAAAACCGGTTCCCATTGGGAACCGGTTCCTAATTGGCCGATGCCTGGAACCGTGTGGCTCCTGTGACTTTCGATTCCCTTATCGCTGCCTACAGTTGCGCAATCACGTTACGTTAGCATGTAGCCATGGCAGACTCTATTTGATTCCTTAAGGGATCGAAATTGCCTGGGTTTTGGTAATATGCTCCCGCTGTTTGGCTACTTCTATGTGCAGTGAAAACTACTTGAATGCTTTAGAACCCTAGTCATTGATTTAGATCAGGGTGAGCTAAAATTAGCCGCGGAGCTAACGTGAGCTAACGCTATTTAATCAAGCTCACAAAGAGAGATAAACAGCTGACAGCGGATAGTACAGGTACAAATACAATAAAACAGCAGGTGGGGGCTGTTGTGTAAACCTTGTACTCTTTAGTTCACATATAATGAGAGACGTGAGTGCTTATTTACACGTCTGTAAGCCAGGAAGTACAGTGGTGCAACATACAAATGTGTCCGTGTAGCAACACAAGCCAATACATAAAGGACAGGGGCCCGGGGAGGGAGCTCTCTCTCTCTCTCTGTGTGTGTGTGTGTGTGTGTGTGAGAGAGAGAGAGTGTGAGTGTGAGTGAGACAGAAGTCAGAGGAATAACAACCTGTTATTCAATAGATTAAATTAGTTTAAGAATAAAAAAATAAATACATTTTAAGAGAATCTCAAATACATTATTTTATTTAAGTGTAGGCTATAGTTAATGTTTTATTTTTTACAGTTTTTGTATTTTTCTGACATGGGGGCTCAACAATAAATGACAATCAGAAATGTCAAGTTGCATGTTGTTATTCTAACCAGCTTAGACCCCGACGCTCTGCATCTTCTGGCCGCCTCAGACCTACTCCTATCCGAGCTCCGGGAGGGTCATCAAAGAGAAGTCGCCTATTCTCAGTCCTTGCCCCACAATGGTGGAATGAACTACCCACCCCAGTTAGGACAGCCGAATCACGTCCAATCTTTCGCCGTCGACTAAAGACGCACTTCTTCAACCATTATCTGAATAAAAAAAAATATATCTAACCCTAACTAACCGTACTGTCATGCACTTGTCCTAATAAACTAACCTACACTGTAGCACTCAACACTTTGATGAACATTGTTGCTCAGCTGATAGAGTTGTGCCCTTCCTGATGGCTTGTCGTACAGAACTTGTAAGTCGCTTTGGATAAAAGCGTCAGCTAAATGACTAAATGTAGTTCTGTTGCATTTCCAATTTATTTATTTAAATTATAAATTGATCAGGTATCGATAAGGGAATCGATAAAGAATCGAATCGATAAGCAGAATCGATAATGGAATCGTATCGATAAAATCCTATCAATTCCCATCCCTAGGTAGGGGTAGAGGAATGTTCGGGTACAAAGTCTGGGTCAACGAGGAATAACGAGGCTCCAGATACAGGAGCCAGTGCATGTACTCCCTTGATCAGCAGACAAAGCAGCAGTTGTAATCCAAGTATGCTCGCCAGCATGGACGACAGCTAGCCAGCCTCTTCCTAGAGGCGGGCCCGAGTGATGATCCTCACGGGGGTAAATCCCAAACGACAGTGGGATCGACGGTTCTCTGCTCCAGCGGTCACGGTCCCAAAGCAATATAATCCAACCAGAAATGGTTCTGCAGTCGCCGGTGTAGGTTCTCCGGTGTACATATCCAACGGTTCTCGCCTAGGACTCCTCGGGTGGGGGCACGAATTTAGGCCGCCCAGCCTGGATAAGTGCACTAGCTATATACACGACGAACCGGTGGTAATGCTGGTCACTGAAGAACTGTAGCCGCACGATACACTATAAATGATCGACTATTACTTCACATTAGAATAAGTCGAACTCAACGTTACTGCGTTAAACTCTGACACTTTAGCAATCTATTCGCACGCGGTTCTCAATGCTCTATTTAGAGGCAAAGTGGCTCACTTCACTGCACGTTGTCTCGTGGTGAAGGCATCAAGGTTTTGGTAAGACTGAAATGAACTAAGTGCTGCTGTTTCCACCTGCGGCGTATTTATACGTAAGGTGAATTATCTAGTGCCAACCTCAGTTCTGTCTCGTATTACTGCGCAGACTCTGGACATGTTGAGACATGCCCGGAGTTGCCTTTGAACTTGCCGTTGGGGGCTTGGTCGTTGGCACCTAGGGGTCGCTGTCCAATAGGAGAGCGAATATTACTCTGGTTTGTACACAGGTAAAGGGATATTCCGTGTATATATACAAATAATATACAAGGGATATCAAACGATATACAAATATTATACAAGGGATATAAAGCAATAAATATATTCGGTTTAATCTGACCCTTTGTAACAGCCGCCTCCTAATTAGTCCGCACCTAATTAGTTAAAGCAAAGACAGATTAATCGTCCTGTCAACTACTCAATGTCTGTTGTGGGGAGTAGGGCAATCTACAAAGTCAGTGGGTCATGATCGTCATCAAGGGAGTCAGGGAGCCTTGGCAACTCTATCAGCCTCGCCACGGGTCGGGTGTGGCGGTGAGGCAGGTCGGCCCTCCTGGGTATACTGGGCTGTGCTCGCCACTGGCGACAGTCTGGTCGAGTCCGCTGGAAGCGTCGTACTGCTTCTCTTCCGTTCAGTATCCAATAACGACGTCGGATCTCAGCGAAGACTCTCTCTGCCCCAGCGTGGTGCACATCCTCGTCGTATTTCTTTATGATGAGCTCGGTGACCTTGTGTCGGCTGTTGAGGACTATAGGAAACTTGACGTCATCCGTTAAGTCCGGGGCTCGTCTCAGACGACCACCCACCCTGATGAGGTCATGGGCGTCGCGCTCAGGGGCCAAGTGGAGCAGTCCCAAGTGGAGCAGTCTGCTGTCTGACGGGACTGGCTTTGATCCCTGCAGACAGTCTAGCTCGTCGGGGAACGAGTCTCTTTGGGCTCGCTGTAGCAGAAGGAGTTCTGCTTCTTCGTAGTTAGCTGCATTAATGTCGGTAGTGGGGGGAACCTCAGGGTGGTGCCACAGGAATGTCTTTAACTGCGCACTCTCAAGGGTGGGGCAGTCGTCTATGTTAGGGTCGGTGGGGACTGGTGTGTGCGTCAACCCACAGAACATAGATTTCTTGATCTCTGCCTCCTCTTGACTAGCCTCCCGTGGGGTGGGGTTAGGCCACTCTTCTTCCGGGAGCTTGAGGAACTCAGGACCGTCACTGTAGATATTGTGACGTGTGAGGTCATCTAGGGACATCCCCCGTGTGATGACATCTGCTGGGTTCTGTTTCGTGTCCACGTACCTCCAGCATGCTGATTCTGTTAAGTCTTGGATCTCTGTGATTCTGACTCCCACGAAGACCTTGTATCTACACGAATCGGACTGGATCCATGTGAGTACGGTCATGGAGTCTGACCACAAGATTGTTCTTTGCACCGGGATGGTGAGTTCACGTTGGATTAACGTGGCGAGTTGCGCGCCTACCAGGGCTGCGCAGAGCTCTAGACGCGGGATCGATTGTTGCTTGCGGGGGGCTATCCTTGAGCGAGCCAGGATGAAGGCTGTGTGTATTTCTCCTCCCTCCTCTCGGGCCCGCAAGTAAGCCACCGAGCCGTAGGCCACTTCTGAGGCGTCGCTGAAGACGTGCAGGTCTATCTGGCACGTCTCCAGCCGCACTGTGGGTGGGAAGTAGCTTCGGCGTATGTTCACATTTTGGAGCGAGTTGAGTTCTTTTTCCCACTCTCTCCAGGTGGAAGCGAGGTGGTCGGGTATGGGGTCGTCCCAGCCCTGTTCCTTGTCCCACAGCTCTTGTACAATCATTTTCGCTCTGGTGGTGTAAGGTAGGATACACCCCAGCGGGTCATATTGCCTTGCGAGTGTTCTGTATACGCTCCGTCTGGTGGTCGGTAGAGGGGTCGACCTTCCCTGCTCCGTGGTCAGGGGTGTGTATCTGTAATGGAGCGAGTCTGTTTTGAAGCGCCAGACTAGTCCTAGTGTCATTTCTTGTGCTTCACCTGGGATGGTCGCCATCCAGGTCTCGCTGCTTGCTGCCTTTGTCTCTGGGGAGAGGCTGCGAAGTATTTGTGGGTCGCTGCTGGCCCACTGCCGGAGATCAAAGCCGCCTTTGATCAGTGAGGCGCGGAGCTTGAGTAGGAGGGCTTCGGCTTCTTCTGGCGTCGAGACGCTTTGCAGACAGTTGTCCACGTAGAAACTCCTCTCTACACTTTGTCTGACCTCCTCGTCAGCTTCTGGGTCTTCTGTGACATGTTTTTGCAGTGCGAACGTAGCACAGCATGGGCTGCATGTGGTTCCGAAGGGGAGGACCTCCCATTGGTAGATGGATGGTTGCTCATCCCCGATCCTCTCTCTCCATAAGAACCGCAGCAGGGGCTTGTCGTCTTCCACTAGTCGCACCTGCAGGAACATCCCTTTGATGTCGCCACTGATGGCCACCTTGTCTTGGCGGAAACGTAGCAACACGCCTAGTAGAGAGGGGCCGAGTGTTGGGCCGGGCAAGAGTTCTTTATTCAGATTCTGTCGTCCGATCTGGTAGCTGCAGTTGAACACAATACGATCCTTGCCGTTGTGGTGGACCTTGTGGTGGGGCACGTACCATGATTCGGTCGTCTGGTCGGCCTCTTGAATGTCAATTTTCTTTATGTGTCCCGCTGTGATTAGCTTGTCAATCTCAGCGCGGTACACAGTGGCTTGAGTGGGGTCTTTGGCTAGACGCCGCTCGGTGTTCAGTAGATATCGCTCCGTCGCTTCTTTTGAGGCGTGGAGGGCGGGCATACCCTCTCGCCTCAAGAGTGGAGTTGCGTATCTCATCACTCCATTGACCTCAAATCTCTTTGTCCTCTGCTTGAGGAGGGTTATGGCATAAGTGTCTTCCTTTGATCGAACAAGTTTCTTTTCATTCTTAAAGGGCATCACGTCTAATGTCCATAGCCTCTCGATGTGCTGTAAGAGGGTGGTGTCTTCTTCTTTTATTCTTGAGTGGAGGCAGCGAGTGGCTGCTGGTCGGTTGGAAGACCCGGAGAGGGGGCCTTGTAGTGTCCAACCTAGGCGGGTCTCGACTGCTGCTGGACAGCCTCTGGGCCCGATGTGGACCCGGTCCGTTGGGACGATGAGGTGTGCGTGGTCGGATCCTATGAGCAGGGTCGGGGTGGCGCCGTCGATGAGCGGTATAGGTAGTTGACGTAGGTGCACGTATTTTTCCATCAGCTTGGGGATGGGGTAGGTGTACTGTGACAGGCCTATGTCTTGGCTGGTGAAGGCGTTAGTAATCCTATACTGCTTCTCGGGCTGCCCGACTGCTGCTATCGTGAAGGAGACATTTTCACCCTTTATGGTCTTCAGGTCTCTTCTTTTTTTTTTTTTTTTTTTTATTTGTCTTTTTTCCCCCTCCATTTTTCCTCCGATTTTCTCCCATCCCAATGTTAGTCGTATGCCAATTCCCAGTCCCTTCCTGGTCGCTGCGCACTTACCCCCCACAGTCAGATCATCTGGGAGAGTGGAGGCTACCACGTGCTTCCTCCGACACACATCCAGCCAATCACTGCTTCTTTTCACCTGGCAGCGCGGATTCTCATTGAGAGGGCGTAGCGTGTGGGAGGACCACACTATCCCCCTCAAGTCCAATCCGCGCTTAGCAGGCGCCCCGACCGAACTGTAGGAGTCGCTGTTTACAACGACCCGGACCCACCCCGCCAGCTTCTCCCACCCTCTGATACAGCCAATTGTATCAGTGCAGACGGCCAGCCAAGCTGGTGACAACCCCGGAGCTGCGAGCTGGATTCGAATCCAGCTCACAGCTCCAGGGCTGGTGACGAACGCAATCTCCGCTCGGCCACCTAACCGCCCTTCTTCAGGTCTCTTCTAATAGTACGGATTGTCATTGTTTCTTCGCTCCCCCGCAGACCCAGCCGGGCTGCAGCGGATGCGAGGAGGAGAGTCTTTTCTGACCCATCGTCCAGGACGGCGTAAGTGTCCATGACCTTGTCCTCGTAGCTTAATATCACTCGGACCACTTTCAAGAGCACTCGGGAGCTCCCGCTGCTCGCAGGGTCGATATACATGACGTTCACTCTCGAGCTGCTTGGGGGTACGAGTTTCTTCTTGTTGCTGTCATGTAAGACATCCAAGTGGGCGCCGTCGCACTTGCTGCATTTCTTCTTTAAACGGCACTCGGCTGCCATATGGCAGCGGAAGCAGCGGCGGTTGGCTTTGATCCACTGACTCACCTCGTCAGCGGTCATCTTCTTGAAAGTGTCACATTGAGACAGCCAATGTTCCTTTTCACAGTACTGGCATACAATCTTCCACTTTCCTTTCGTCGGGGGGTGCTGTGGTTCTTGTGCTGCGGTACTGACTCGACTTGGTGCATAACGGTCACTGACCGGCGGTTATCATTAGATCTCCGAGGTCCATCTCTTGGGCTTGGTCCACTCCACACGAACGTATCCAGTCGTAGGCTGCTGACTTCCCTCGCGAGGAAGGCGGCCAGGTCTAGGAGGGATGGCTCGGGACCGTCGGGATCACGGTGGTCTCTCTGCCGCCGAAAGCGCTCTTGGCGGGCTGGAGGGAGCTTCTCTAGTATTCGTTCCACATTAGAGTTAGCATATAGTTCATATCTCCCTTTCTCCTTTTGGGACCCCAGCATTCCTACCAGGGATTGTACCTTGATAGAGAGGTCATCCAATGCTCTATTGTCTTTGGCTGGGGGGAGGCGGTCGATATCTCTTATTTCTTGTATCACGTAGTCCCATATGCGTCCATAACGCTGGTCGAGGGCCACTAGAGCCGCGGAGTATGGGGTGCTTGAGTTGGAATATGCCAGCGCTATATTATGCGCTCTGGGCACCTTGAGATGCTTGAGGAGGATGGCATATTTGTACGACTCATCAGGGACGTCGGACATCATAGTCTCCAAGCACATCCGTAATTCCGTGTACTGTGCTCTGTCCTCGTGCGTAAAGTCTGGGAACGTCGGTGTGCCAAGGTACGATGCCATGGATGGCTGGCACATTGGTGAGCGTAGGGGAAGAGGCCTCCTGGGCGAGTCTCCCCGTACGTGTGGTCGTGGGCTGGTACTTGGTGGGTACCAGAGGCCGGGTACCCAGGTGCTGTTCCTCGGTGCTGACTGTGCGTCAAACTCACCCGTGAGTCGGGTCGGGGGTTTGTAGCGCAGTGACTCGGGGCTGAAGTCTGGGCTGTACTGGGCCTCCTGGTCCTGAGTACGTTGCTGCTGGTGGGCTTGACTTTCCTCCTCTTCCTCTTCCTCTTCTAGGTCCTGAAGTCTTCTATTCAGTCTCTCGGCGGCGTAGGCCGGTTCTTCCCGGTTGCTGGGTCTCGTATGGACCGGTCGGGGAGGGGGTTCGGAGACGTAGATAGGATCCTTCTGTTGGCCGGGTTCCGGGTCGCTTGGTCGAGTAGGGGAAGGTGCCCTAGACCCTTGTCGTGATGATGTCCGGGAGCTCCGTGTGGAGAGAGGGGGTGTCGCCCTGGCAATCAATTGTTCTATCATCTGCGCCTGCAGCCGGTCGCGCTCTGCTTCGCGCTGGGCATGGGCGGCGTCGCGCTCTGCTTCGTGCTGGGCATGGGCGGCGTCGCGCTGTGCATTGGCGGCGTCGCGCTGTGCATTGGCGGCGTCGCGCTGTGCATCGGCGCGGCCTCTTTCGATGTTCTCTTCCGTCTGAAGGCGTCTGGTCTCCAGTCTTATGCGGTCGTCTTCACTCCTTTGTTGCGCCTGGAAGCGCTCTCGCTCGGTTGCAGAGTGTTCGCGTTCACTAAGGGCTTGCGCTTGGAGTTGCGCGTGAAGGCGCTCTCGTTGGTCTGCAGATTGTTCGCGCTCGCTCGTCTGTTGAGCCTGAAGGCGCTCTCTTTCCATGGTAGAGTGTTCGCGCTCACTTAATTGTTGCGCCCGGAGGCGCTCTTGTTCCATGGAAGAATGTTCGCGCACACTAAGCGTCTGTGCTTGAAGTCGATCGCGTTCACCCTGAAGTCGATCGCGTTCGGTGGAGGCTGTCAGGGTGGCGATGAAGGCTTGCGCCAGTATCTGGTCCGCCTCGCTGGGGGATGACACTGACGGAGGTGATCGGCTTCTGACAGTGCTCGTTGGAGATCTGTTCTCCTGGCGCGCCCCGAGGTCCATCTCCTGGGCACGCTTCTCTTCTGGTGGTGTGTCGGGTTCTGTCCCTGGAGCGCTTTCTTTATCCTGGAGCTCTCCGGGGACTATCCCGTTGACGTTGTCTGGGGGTATAGTCATGTCATGTCCCCCCTGGTCCCCCCTGTGAGCTTGGTCAGTTTCGTTAGAACCCGCTGGGGTCTCTACTGGCAGGGTCGCCTGGTCGGTAGGATTTGACATGCTTTGACTATCCGCTTTATCCGTATTTAACGTCTGGTTAAAGCTAGGTATTAGAACGACAGCGTATTCCTCCAGATAGGGAGGTGGCTGACGTTTGCGCTGCGGGCGGTCTAGCTTGGGAGAGCCGCTTGGGGAGTGTTCACCGCTGGCCATGGTTAATATCAATATTATATTAGATATTACACTGATACCCTCCGGCTCGAAGGACCAATTGTAACTGAGGGGTACAATTCCCTGACTGTATTAAAGATTGTGATATATTAAACCACTACTAGTTATGTACTTTAACTACTGGCCATACAGTACATGAATATATATGGTGAACACCCACACAAGAATACGGCATTGACACATAAAGTTCTATTTGGAGGGTATTTATTATTATTAAGCAACGTTAGGTTACAGATTGAGAATTAGGCTCGCGCTTGTATGGCGAAGAACACACGTAAAGTCAGTCAAGAGCGTAAGTCAATGAGAATAGTATGAATACTAGGATGGGTCTAAACTGACGCCACCTGTGGTATAGCAATTACATAGGGCACACTAGTACCAGCTGGAGACACTGGGGGGTTCCCTCCGGGTGTAAGGCCGGTAGGGGTAGAGGAATGTTCGGGTACAAAGTCTGGGTCAACGAGGAATAACGAGGCTCCAGATACAGGAGCCAGTGCATGTACTCCCTTGATCAGCAGACAAAGCAGCAGTTGTAATCCAAGTATGCTCGCCAGCATGGACGACAGCTAGCCAGCCTCTTCCTAGAGGCGGGCCCGAGTGATGATCCTCACGGGGGTAAATCCCAAACGACAGTGGGATCGACGGTTCTCTGCTCCAGCGGTCACGGTCCCAAAGCAATATAATCCAACCAGAAATGGTTCTGCAGTCGCCGGTGTAGGTTCTCCGGTGTACATATCCAACGGTTCTCGCCTAGGACTCCTCGGGTGGGGGCACGAATTTAGGCCGCCCAGCCTGGATAAGTGCACTAGCTATATACACGACGAACCGGTGGTAATGCTGGTCACTGAAGAACTGTAGCCGCACGATACACTATAAATGATCGACTATTACTTCACATTAGAATAAGTCGAACTCAACGTTACTGCGTTAAACTCTGACACTTTAGCAATCTATTTGCACGCGGTTCTCAATGCTCTATTTAGAGGCAAAGTGGCTCACTTCACTGCACGTTGTCTCGTGGTGAAGGCATCAAGGTTTTGGTAAGACTGAAATGAACTAAGTGCTGCTGTTTCCACCTGCGCCGTATTTATACGTAAGGTGAATTATCTAGTGCCAACCTCAGTTCTGTCTCGTATTACTGCACAGACTCTGGACATGTTGAGACATGCCCGGAGTTGCCTTTGAACTTGCCGTTGGGGGCTTGGTCGTTGGCGCCTAGGGGTCGCTGTCCAATAGGAGAGCGAATATTACTCTGGTTTGTACACAGGTAAAGGGATATTCCGTATATATATACAAATAATATACAAGGGATATCAAACGATATACAAATATTATACAAGGGATATCAAGCAATAAATATATATATTCGGTTTAATCTGACCCTTTGTAACACCCATCATTCTGCCTTTTCTCACTCTGTTCTCTCTCTTCCTCTCCCTCTCGCTCTCTATCTCTGTATCTCTCTCTTCCTGTCCCTCTTCCTCCCCCCTCTCTCTCCCTCTCTCTCTCTCTCCCTCCCTCTCTCTCTATGTCTCTCTCTCAGGACATCCTTACCACTCATCCCTTCACTAAGATCTCTAACTGGAGCAGTGGAAACACCTACTTCCACATCACCATCGGCAACCTGGTGAGAGGAAGCAAGCTGCTGTGTGAGACCTCCCTGGTGAGACACACACACACACACACACACACACACACACACACACACACACACACACACACACACACACACACACACACTCACTCACAGTACACACACACACACAGACACACACAGGCAGTACACACACACACAGACACACACTCACAGTACACACACACAGTCCACACACACACTCACAGTACACACACACTCTCACACACACACACACACACTCACAGTACACACACACTCACACACACACACACACACTCACACACACACACATACACACACACACACACACACTCACACACACACACACACACACACACACACACACACACACACTCACACACTCACAGTACACACACACCCATACAGACACACACACACACGCAGACAGACACACACACACACACTTGCAGTACACACACACACACACTCACAGTACACACACAGTACACACTCTCACACACACACACACACACACACAATACACACACAGTACACACACATAGTACACACAGTACACACACATAGTACACACACAGTTCATAATAAATAAAACTCTATAGTATAATATGTGTGTTGTGTGTGTGTGTGTACTGTGTGATAAAACTTGCCTTTTATAGTATAATATTTGTGTACTGTGTGTGTGTGTGTGTGTGTGTGTGTGTGAACTGTGTGTGTGTGTGGGTGCGTGTGTGTGTGTGGGTGCGTGCGTGCGTGCGTGCGTGCGTGCGTGTGTGTATGTGTGTGTGTGTGACAGGGCTACAAGATGGACGACCTGCTGACCTCTTACATCAGCCAGATGCTGACGACGATGAGCAAGCAGCGTTCTGGGCGGAGCCACAACAAGTGAACTTCTTATTGGCTGGAGGCCGCCGAGCTCATCCGGCACCTGCGCCCCGTTGGTCAATACTGCAGCTGGGGGCGGACCTTCGCCTTCCAGTTCTGGTGGATGAGCCGCAGCCCGTCCGCCTGCTCAGAGGGGTCGCGGCTCACGGGAGACAGCTCCGACACCCCTAGCGACGACCCCGGCGAGGGCCCTAGCAACTATCGCTATGACAACAATGACGACGACCCCTCCAGCGAGGATGACTACCTCTAAGGACTACAGACTCCGCCCCCCCCCCCCCCCCCCCCCCCCCCCCCCTCCCTGGTGTTGTCGTGATCACACTTCTGAGTGCTTTCACACGTGCACTAACACATACAAAGGCATTGTGCACGCTCACATACACACCTACTGTTTGCTACACTCACGTCAGGTGTGTGTGTGTGCATAAATAATGTATGTGTATGTGTGTGTGTGTGTGTGTGTGTGTGTCCAGGTATTCTGTTGCCATGACGTTACCACTGTTGTCACCATCAGCCCTTAACGAGCGCCAGACTCAGCTCCTATTGGCTGCAGATCAGTTCAGTCACTGTGGCTACAGCTCAGCTCCTATTGGCTGAAGATCAGCTCAGCTCCTATTGGCTGAAGATTAGCTCAGCTCCTATTGGCTGCAGATCAGTTGGGTCACCGTGGCTACAGCTCAGCTCCTATTGGCTGCAGATCAGTTGGGTCACCGTGGCTACAGCTCAGCTCCTATTGGCTGCAGATCAGTTGGGTCACCGTGGCTACAGCTCAGCTCCTATTGGCTGCAGATCAGTTGGGTCACCGTGGCTACAGCTCAGCTCCTATTGGCTGCAGATCAGTTGGGTCACCGTGGCTACAGCTCAGCTCCTATTGGCTGCAGATCAGTTGGGTCACCGTGGCTACAGCTCAGCTCCTATTGGCTGAAGCTCAGCTCAGCTCCTATTGGCTGCAGATCAGTTGGGTCACCGTGGCTACAGCCCAGCTCCTATTGGCTGCAGATCAGTTGGGTCACCGTGGCTACAGCTCAGCGCTTGTGTTGCTGTTCAGTCTGGTTTTTCTGCCTTTTTGTTGTTGGATGAAAGAAACGGCTCTGAATTCCAGTGCTGGTTACATTATGAAGTGATGATTGTGTTGATGATGTCACTGTCCAGTCCTTCTCCTTGTTGTTCTGGTTGTGGTTTGACCACTTCCTCCAGACTTTATGGTGTAGAATAAAAAGCGAATGCTTTAATATATATATTTCTGTTCCGTGTTGCTTTTCTAATGAAACGTCTAACATTGTGTCCAGGTGCCCTTTGTTTACCATAGATCACTTTCACTGTGGAAACACCATTTTATTGTTAACATTATTTGCCTTAACATTTTCTTTTTGTCTCAGAACTGCGTTTCCCAGCAGCCCGCGGGGCTCAGATACTGAGGAACACCTGGTCCTCCTCTTGTTTTGTACAGGTTTTGTAGTTTTTTTCCCCTGTTGTTGCAGTTCAGGACGTGAACTACTAGTCGGCACTGCGCTGTCAGTAAACATGATGTGGTTTGCAGTGACGTGTTGAAGGAATGAATGGTTACATTAATAGATTTCACTAGAAAACCCACGTTCACTGCAGATGAAAGTGATTAAAAGCTGATGTTTTCCTTCATATGTGACTCAGATCTTTTTTTTTTACGACAGTGTGAACAGTCGAAATCACATGGAATCTGATCTCTGTTCACTTTTATACGCGGTCCTAAATCAGATACAGGTCTGATTATTTGCAATGCGACCTGAGTCTGAACAGTCATGTGACTTTCATGTGACTTTTACATCACTCTAGATTGACATTTTGTCCAAAAAAATGTACGTCCATCTTCTTTATTGTTCATTCATGCAGGTCAGTTCAGGAGCAGCGACCAGTTCACACTGGAATCTGATATCGGTGAGGTTAAGGTAAGGGCTAGGTTTATAAACAGTGAGGTTAAGGTAAGGGTTAGGTTTATAAACAGTGAGGTTAAGGTAAGAGTTAGGTTTATAAACAGTGAGGTTAAGGTAAGGGTTAGGTTTATAAACAGTGAGGTTCAGGCACGTGCACACATAGAGGCCAAGGGGTGCCTGAGCACCTGCCTTTTTGAGCATCATCAAAAAAGTGTCATTAAAAAAAAAAAAAAAAAATGATTTTTTTTTATTATTTTTTTACCATTACGCATATAGACTGCCCTTCCAACTGAAAAATGTCAGGATAGAATCAAAATATTAGGTAAAGAGAGAGAGATGCCCCATATTCCATTGCAGTTTGCACGGCCTCCTCAGCGTGCCTCTCCGCAGACCTATATATTTTATGCATAGCGTGGGTGGTGGTGATGATGATGATAGAAACCGCTGTTGAATGCTGGTTGAGGGACACGAAGAAGTCAAATCCGATGGGATTTGGGAATCTCAAATACAAATCGGGATTGGAATAAAAAATGCATTTATATTAAACAATACAGAATATACAGCACTTCTTGGGGTCTGTAGGGTAAGCACTTATTCCCTCCCCCCTGAACATTTATGGAGATGTATGGGCCTTTTAAGTCAGTGATAAAAGTGTCTTTCAAGGATAAGTGAGCTCCTGCACTGATTATTATAGTTCAATATTCAATATTTGATCACCAAAACCCCCCAAAAAGCATAAAAAGGGGGCCCCCCGCCCGAAAAGGGCTACGCGCGCTCGGCTAATATATACGCACAAGTGTAGTGCCCTTTTCAGCCTTTGAGCACCTGCCCCTCTAAAGTCCTGTGCACGTCCCTGGTGAGGTTAAGGTAAGGGCTAGGTTTATAAACTGTGAGGTTAAGGTAAGGGTTAGGTTTATAAACAGTGAGGTTAAGGTAAGGGCTAGGTTTATAAACTGTGAGGTTAAGGTAAGGGTTAGGTTTATAAACAGTGAGGTTAAGGTAAGGGCTAGGTTTATAAACTGTGAGGTTAAGGTAAGGGCTAGGTTTATAAACTGTGAGGTTAAGGTAAGGGTTAGGTTTATAAACTGTGAGGTTAAGGTAAGGGCTAGGTTTATAAACAGTGAGGTTAAGGTAAGGGCAAGGTTTATAAACTGTGAGGTTAAGGTAAGGGCTAGGTTTATAAACTGTGAGGTTAAGGTAAGGGTTAGGTTTATAAACAGTGAGGTTAAGGTAAGGGCTAGGTTTATAAACTGAGGTTAAGGTAAGGGATAGGCAGTTGTACTAACCAGCTGAGCTAAAGGATCAGATTCTCTGGATCTTATGGTCCCGGGTTCAAATCCACTCGGTTACATTAGTATAACTGTCCATAGAATTCTCTTTCAACCATCTCGGAAAATAAAATGGCAGACCTGCTTCCTGGATGATTCTGCCAGGTCTCTGTGTGCTTCCTGCTCAGAGGTCTGATAAACACCGCCATCATGCATCAGAATGTTGGTCTACGCTTCAGTCTTCAGCTTCGGAAAGCAAGAAACATGGTCTAATATGAGTTGACATTAACACTTTCAGCGCCAGAGGTCGCTGTTTACTGTTACTGTTGAAAGGCCATCACTTTAAACGAATGGGGATACGTGGCAGTGTTTAAAGCTCTAAAGCTATATTATATATTATAGCTATGGATCTAATAATATAGTCGATTGTTAGAGTTTCTTCCGGTCAATATGCAAAAAACAGATAATTTTTCCATCCATACATTCCCGTTTTATACTGTAGTGAAGCTCTTGGTGGTTAGGAAATGTAGTCAACAACACGGGGTGTCTAGTCAGGACACGGGAGGCAGAAACGTTCTTTGATGAGTTTTATTATCAATGGTCAGACAGATGCACAGGCAATTTCTACTTCTATTTCCCATTAACACGGTGGGAGTATGTGAGAGTGTGTGTGGTTCTAAATGGGGAGGAAACAAAGACATCAGCGTTACTAATACTTATTAATCAGTCTGTTATATACTATACAATATACTGTTGCTACAAATAACATAAACCTCACGAGTGGAACTACCAATGGGGATAAGCAATGCTTTACCTGTACTAGTTACAGGGATAAACTGTGCTAAACAGATACTAAATACTATAATCAACAACATAGATTATACCCAATAGGCTAGATTATCACTATAAACATACTGGTAAATTGCTTCCTAAACAGCTGGTAGAATTATAACATTAGTATAAGCCTTAACCATATAAATCACCAACAATAACTAAGCGTCCTCATTATGCACATATTTAACACTTACTTGTGATCAGGGACGCACACATGAACTGAAGGAATCACTAAAGCCCACTAGTATATATAGATGCTGGCTATCGACTGACATGTCTGAGAGGCATCCAGCTGCAGAACAGCAGAGCAGCCCCCCACAGCCTTTATGTCTGAGAGGCATCCAGCTGCAGAACAGCAGAACAGCACCCCACAGTCCTTATGTCTGCCCAGTCCTTGGGCCTTTTGTACATATACCGTGGTGAATATGAGTATAGTTTTAGAGTAATTCTGTGTAATCCCAGGAAACGCCGCTAAGTAGCGTTTAGTGCATTTCACTAGAAACCGTGCCATTCCTCGCTTGGATCAACAATCAATCTGAAATCAACACTATATTACCGGTATTATGTTTCATCATGCATGCATGAAAGGGGGGGGTTCTATGCTTCGATCGTCACCAACGGCATACGTTGTGGAGTAACTTTACAGTAACGCTTTCGAATCGCAATGAAGGCATGCTTGGATCAACGCAAGATTGATACCATATAGCCCTTACCTTGACTAGGATGTACTGCAAAAAGAATATTCCAATTATCTGATCACCATTCCAAGTATTGATGTCGATCGTGTTGCCAACATAATCCACCAAAGAACATGAATCGGCGGTGCTTGATTCTCCCCAATCCATGTGTTATAAACGTTACTCCTGCCCGACTAGGAAAACCCAGTCCGGACTTTTTAGATCGACGTACAGGCCAAGCCAGAGAGATTCCAAGGATGTGCAATACCGGCCGCAAGGCGTTAGGCGGCGGTATTGGACGTTTGCGATCTCAGACCCATTCCCAATGATAACATCAGGCTCCCTCGATGGATTATGAATGGAAATAGCAAATAAAAGAAATAACGACCAAAACTATACTCGGGTCTGGCGCTGTACGTTCGGCGAGTTAACCGGACTATAGTCGGGTCCGGATCCCAATGTGTTAAGAAACCCAATCATAATTTTCAATTAATGTTTTTGTCTGACAATGCTACGTTCTGTGTTCAGGTAGAATGTTTATAAACAAGTTTTGGTCGTTATTTCTTTTATTCGCTATTTCCATTCATAATCCAATGCCTGACGTTGCTACACAGTAAAAAAATTCAGTTTGAGTAAAATGTACTCTGCGAAATTTACTGTGTACGTTCTGTGTTCAGGTAGAATGTTTATTTGGGCATTGGCTCCAACCACAGAGCCAATCGGATCACTATCCGCTCCATCCTCGCCTCGTTACATCACGATGCGAGTCAAATCAGAATGACCTAATTAACTGGAGCAGGAAATGGTCGGACATGAATGAGAGCAATCCGCCAATATGGTATTTAGAGACACAGACACATTGTCTCATTCCCGAAAAATTTTCAAAGAGTTATTCTGGAAGACTTATCTTGGAACCACTGAGACAGAATCAATGACAAGTTCACTCTGAGTCCTGAACGTGCTGGTAATATGTCTTAAGTGGCTGAAACGGTCGCACAAATGATATGATCTGATATCTGCTTGGAGAATGGCATTCTGTCTTAGGCTGCGGTTAGACTGACTGATGTTTTCGTTTCGTTTTGAAGATGAGTTTCGCTTTTCCAGGTCGCAACATAGCGGTAGGCGAGTCAGACATTCGTTTTGCAACCTGAGCACAGTAATGTAGTAC
This sequence comes from Notolepis coatsorum, assembly GCF_963971535.1. Classification (NCBI taxonomy): domain Eukaryota; kingdom Metazoa; phylum Chordata; class Actinopteri; order Aulopiformes; family Paralepididae; genus Notolepis; species Notolepis coatsorum. The sequence continues at coordinate 41,023 of NW_028173449.1, forward strand.
ACTGCCAAAGCAGTAGGTGGCAGTAGGTGGCGAACATGAAGGCAATTGTCAACCAATCAGAACTTGAATGTGCCAATACACTTCCTGCAAAGAAATGTCAACACGCCGCCATCTTTAAATGCTCCGGCTATTTAGCCAATGCAGCACTTATTTTTCAGCAAAGTGTAATAAAAGTGCAATAAACAAAACGGATACATTCTGTATTCTGCCTCTCATTTGTTGATGAAACAAAACTAACATCAACACAAGCTCAGCTTCTTCCCCCAGGCCATCAGAGTCCTGAACAATGAACATTGAGTACCACTGTAACACTTTAGCATGAGCGGGCACACACTCAGGCCGCACGCACCCTCACTTATTGCCAAAAGGAAAGGCCACTTTAATTTAGTATTAGCAACAGTAACAGTGTATTGCACTACTATTACTACTACTGTTAACTGTTAACTGTTACCCGTTATTGCACACATTTATTGTTACCTGCTACCTGTTATTGCACAATTTTATTGCACACATTTTTTGTATTGGATTCTATTATATGTTGTACCAATTGCACATCGTTGCGGGCAAGACCACCCGCATTTCATTGTATATCCGTATGCCGTGACAAATAAAACTCTTGACTTGACTTGACTTGATTGACCACCAAGAGCGGAGTTTAGTCTCATCGGCGCTGATTTTGTTAGCTTACATGCTAACGAGATAGGAATATGCCATTATAACAGTATAGCATTGTGGCTAGCAGATAACGTTAGCACATGTTAGCCAGCCAGCACCAAACTGATGATATCGGGAGCTATCAGTAGCTAGATAACATTAGAGACAACGCCTTGTGTATTAAACAAAGGTGAATAGATGACTGGGCCATTTTGTTTAATGCTTGTTATGTTGAAACATGAGCTCTGAGCTAACAGGGTCTGGTAGCTACGGTAGGTAGCTAACGTTAGCCAGCTGCTCATGCAATCGTTAATGCTAGCAGAATGAATGGATGTAAACTTTATTTAACATATCGCAGAATGGGTACAATACAATACGGCTCAATACAAACAATTGTTAAGGGAATGCAGACTGTTGTAGCTTGGACTGGGGTCCTTATAACAATAACTTGACAACACATGGTAGCTGCAGCTATAGCTCTGTTGTCACCGGACGTTGGTGAGGGCACGCAGATGTGGGTATCTACTGCGCATGGGCGTTGAGCAACAACGGCTCCGCGCAGATTACACGACACGTTGTCGGCGAGTTTTGGCGAGTATCCAAAACGGAAACACAATTTCAGTGTTTTCAGTAGGGCCAAAACGTTTCCTGCCAAGACGGCATTTCTATCTAACAGGGACAGCAAACGTATTCAAAACGTATTCAAAACTAACACAAAAACAGTCTGTGTAACAAGGGCCGTAAACTCGAAACGCGCGTTCCCGTTCAGGTCATTTGCATACAAAACAACGCCTCCAGAGCTCCTTATAAGGCAACTAGTGACGCAGCTGTGTGAAAATGGAATGGCGGAAGAGCTTTGCGAGTCTTGCGAGCCATCAAAACTAGATTCGATTAATGTATTGGCATCATATACAGCTCGTGGTACACCTGCCGCAGCGCGCGCGCACACACACATGCGCGTGCAGTACTGTATATGAATGAATGAAATATAATATATATAGCCTACGGCGGGCGTAATGAATGAACGCAGTATGGCTTATTATTCCATAATTAAGCCTATACTGTTCATTCGTAGGCGCACACAAGACTTGTTATGGAATATTAATGCAGTCTATTTCCACCGATTAGCTTTAGTTCTTATTTATTTATCCACTGTCATTTCAGTGTTGGTGTATAGGCTATATAGTGTATTTCAATATAAGTTTAATTGATTAATGATATATTCGAAGGAATGCAGGTTTATAGCTATATCAACCCCCTCCAATGTACAGTAAATTACCAAGTATGGTTTTGTCAATATTCCAATGTACAGTTTTGCTTGTACAGTGTAAGTCTATCCCCCACCCATCCCTCCTACCCAACCTCCTCCAACAGTTTCTACGTCAAATGAACTCTCTTTTCTGGACTCTTTTTGTATCACAAACAGTACTGTATTTGCAAATCTGGTATGTCATAAATGTATAGATGTAGCAGTACTGTCTATCTGTGTCGTGTGTGTCATATATGTTATGATGAATTGAAAATGGGGGACCCTGATGTAAACAAGATGAAAGTCTTTCTCTGGTCTGCATCCCCTTAACAATTGTATGTAATTGAGCTGTACTGTACCCATTCTGCAATCTGTTAATAAAGTTTTCAATCAATCAATCAAACAAAGGTCTGTCCCATTGTATACCAATCAATGGGATACATTGCATGTTCACCTGCATTCTTTCAAATGTATATAATTAATCATTAAAACAGATGTGTAACAAATAAGAAATACAAATTCCACAGAAGGCATTAAATAATTATTATTTTCAATCATTTCACAATAATTGCATAATTGTGTTTGAATATCTGAGTAATTAAAGTAATTATACATTTGTCCAAAATAGCTGGTTCAGATATGGTTAATCCAGCTGCCCTGTGATCAGATGAATCCATATTATTTATTTTTCCGACATCAAATGCGTAATTTCTTATCGTACAAATATTGTCATATTTATTTTAATTAAGTAATTAATTCCAAGGAGGCCTGTAGCGTTGACATGAAGGAATCACTATGAGAACACAGTGTGTCAAGTTAATACAATTTTAAATCAGTCAATCAATCATGAGATTTGATCGTGGCTGAGAGCAGATTCTCACGTTCTCAAACTTTTTCACACCGCGACCCCATTTTATTTAGGATTCTTTTTGGGGACCCCACACTTAATGTATCGCGTAATTTCAACATGGAATTAAGGAATATCAAAATAAAAGCACGTTGTCATGCATATTTATTAGAACATTTAATTACAGCACTATGTTAGCAATACACATTTATAAAACAAGACATATTTAGCCAGAATATGTTGCCAGAACATAAACAAATTATAATAATAAAAATATATATATTTTTTTTATCCACTTTTTCTCCCATTTTCTATATTTTCTCCCATCCCAATTTCGTATCATCCAATTCAACACTCCCCTGTCACGAACGCTGTTTCTTGCCTCCCACAAGCCGGCTGCAATGTGGACTAAGTCATACATAGCACAAGTCCCCTCCGGTACTTGAGGTAACAGCAGTCGCATCTTTTCACCTGCGCAGCTCGATCTCTCAGTGGCGAGGAGTAACGCGTGGGAGGCTCACGCTGCCCCCGACACTTCCTGATTCTACTGCGCAGGTGCACCAACCGACCTGTAGGAGTCGCTGTCCACAACGCCCGATCCCCACCCCCTAATACGGCCAATGTGTATTAGTATGAATGACCAGCTAAACTGAAAGCAATGTGGAGCGCTGGGCTCGAACAGGCAAGCCCAGCGTCTCTGTCATTCGTGGCGAGCGCCTTGCCCACTACGCCACGTAGCCGCCCAATAATACAAATATATTTATTGCCAATTTGGGTCGCGACCAGGGCTTGACGTTAACTTTTTGGCTCACTAGCCACTGTGGCTAGTGGTTTTCCAAAGTCACTAGCCACTCAGCATTTTCACTAGCCAAAAATCCCCACACTTGCGCCCCCACCCAAAAAGTAATAAATATAGGTAATTTCTTCTTCACTAACCCCTGCTGGGGACAGTATCATTGTAATCATACTGCTACACACCAACTGTACAACTGTGCTTCTGACTGTTGACTCCATTGTTTACTACTGCCTGCGACCAGTGACTCAGCCGCAAAAGGAGCTCCAGTTGGGGCAACGGCTGACTGGGACAAGATGGAGTGTGAAGATGTGGAAGAGTTGTGAACCTAGCAATTACATTGTTGCTCCAAATGCCGTGAACATTATCATTGACACACCTATGCCTTGGCTGTGTTGAACCTAGCAATTATATTATTGCTCCAAACGCCGTGAACATTATCATTTACACACCTATGCAGGGCTTGACGTTAACTTTTTGGCTCACTAGCCACTGTGGCTAGTGGTTTTCCAAAGTCACTAGCCACTCAGCATTTTCACTAGCCCTGGGCAGGTGGGCAGGTGTCAACGTCAAGCCCTGGTCGCGACCCGTAGTTTGAGAACCACTGAGCTAGCCTATCTGTCGGCCAAAAACACCTCTCTCTTCTAAGCTAGTGGTCCGTATGCACTTCCATTCATTTGTGCTAAGCTAGGCTAGCTTGCAGCCAGATAGCTTTGTACTGAAGTGTGACTCTGGAGAAGACGGTGAGCAGCGTTTCCTCTAACTGCCCCCAACAACGGATCACATCGACCACAACACAGAGACAACAAGGAAACAGATCAACAACGGATCACATCAACCACAACACAGAGACAACGAGGAAACAGGGTGTTCATGAAACATTTTAATAACAGATGACGAGAGCATTTGCAGTCAAGAGAGAAGTTACAGTAAATAATAGAAACACTTCTAGAAATAAAATCAAAACAGCCGCTCAGTACAACTAGTGTCTCTTCTCACCAACTCTTATCAAAAGGTGGTATTTCCAAACCAAACCACCGTTCCTTTGGCCGGTAGCATTTATGGTAGTGACCAGAACATGATGGAAATACCATCGTATATAAACACTATCGTGGTTTAAATGACATTTATACCATGTTGTTGTAACAACCACAGATGCCTACTCACTAGCTCTTGGCTAACGGGTCGGACCCTCGAGTCGACCGGTTAGCGCCGTCGCCTGCGACCTGGGTTAGATTCCCGGCTGCCTCCTGAATTCACTACATTATTATTTAAGTGACTTCATTACCATGGCAGACTTTTACAAGATGGTGAAACTGAAATCACCATCAAACCACCGGGGAACATGTCGGTCAGGTAGATACTGGTGCTCTGGTGATAATAGCATTTATACAGCGTTACTATCATCGTTTGAGTGGACTTCCTGTTACGCATGAACGCCAGGCATCACGATGAACGAGCATTTCTACTGAAAACTCTGTAAAAACCCTCACGTTTATCTACCGCATTCTCACAGGCATCAACACAGCGGGGCCAGAGACATCCTTACAGTGACTTCATCAAACCGAACAAGGCATGCAGCCAAACGTTTTCTCTACGTCTACCCAAGCAGGTGGTTGATCGGCTGAGTTTTTATTTGTTTACCTCTTTGTATCCAAAGCAGTTTTTCTCTGAATACTAAGGATTGTCTCTATGTTTCTTCTACATCTACCTGGTAATGATTGTTGCTTTAGCTAGCATGCTTACCCAACAGACGGGCTACTACTTGTAATAGAAGCATGGTAAATAGAAGATGCTAGTTACAGGGTGTTTACCGGTACAACACAATAGATGTTACTAGACTAGATCCCAACATGTAGACATTAGCTGGGTGTTTTGTCTCCGTACAGAACCACCATCCCACTGAGATAACGGCAGACATGTTAGCTCCACCATCCCACTCCATGGCTGTTACCAGCCAACTTGTTTTTCTCTGCCAAATAGGAGTGTTGGGTATCAACTGGTTGTGGCAGTGGAGAGGTAAACACATGCAGCCAGGGGTGTAAAGTACTTGAGTAATTGTACGTCGTTACAATACTTAAGTACTGTTTTTGGGGATTTGTACTTTACTCAAGTATTATTAGGTTTGTATACTTGTACTTTTACTCAACTACATTTCAGAGAAAAACTTCATACTTTTTACTCCTTGCATTTAAAATGCAGACCTACAAAGTACAAATCTCGCAGGTCCAACTATTTTAATTAGTATATATTTGTTTCTCTGGCCGAACTAACGTTAACGTTATTAATCCTGCGGCCGGACTTTATTTAACAGCCAATCAAATCCCCATCAATGGAAAATGAACCCGCCCATACCCATGCTGATTGGTCCTTGTGCAAGACTAGCAAGCGGAATCTTCATTAAACACCTGCTATCAGAAGAATAGACGGCCAGAAAAAAAGTTTTTACTTTGACTTTTTAGTACTTACATAGGTACATTTAAAAGTAGAAACTTTTTTACTTTTACTCACGTGTTTTTAGCCAGATACTCTGACTTTTACTTGAGTACGATTTTGAGACGGTACCCATACTTTCACTTAAGTATAATTTCTGGGTACTTTTTACACCCCTGCATGCAGCTAACAACTCTGCCTCCTCAGAGAGGGAAGCGGCAGACTGTAGACAGACCGCAGTACAGCAGCCTACCACCCCCCGGAGGCCGTCGTGTCGAGCACCCTGGTATAAGTCACACCTCTGTGGGAAGCTGGGACGGTGTGACGAGGACAGTGCCAGCATTCAAAGAAGACGTTCTGGACAACGTTATGTCTTAGAACAGGATTTATATCCACTGGTAAAAGGTTTGATGACCTGGTCGCATCATTATAGGTCGGATCATTTCTCGATTCAGAAATATATTGAGAACAGTCTCACTAAGAGCTCTGTTAACCCTTAGAGTGCTCCAAGGAGAATCCAGAAAGTAATTTTAAGCCCATGTGAGGCTTCTCTCTTCAAAGTGGCTTAATTTCCACTGGCTTTGAATTCACTAGGTCTGTAGACGAGACTGACTCAGTCAAGTCCAAGACAAACCAACACATAGTCGAGTAAAGACCAGCTAAAGACCTCAGAGAATGTATGCCACTAATATTCAGGATTCCAAACATGAAACCACTATTTAAACTAGGACGACATATTAATCTCAAGCCTGAAATCCCAGTTTCAGATACGACATATGCGTATGTTTGCAGTAGCAGCAGAAGCAGTATTTGCAATATTCACTGACATGCAAATGTCATACTGGACTCAAGTTTCCCAAAGGCATCTTAGTGTTCATCTCTGTCCTTTATCCGTTACGATGGAACTAGAATGAGCTTCACACCCAGGCAGGGATCACACCCAGGCAGGGATCACACCCAGGCCCAGGCAGGGATCACACCCAGGCAGGGATCACACCCAGGCAGAGATCACACGGACAAGCTTGGAGCAAACTCATCTTTAAAAGAGGAGTATCTGTTAGTTTTGAGCAAACTCATCTTTAAAAGATGAGTATCTATTCGTTGGCGCAAACTCCTCTTTAAAAGATGAGTATCTGTTCGTTGGAGCAAACTCCTCTTTAAAAGAGGAATATCTGTTTGTTGGAGCAAACTCCTCTTTAAAAGAGGAATATCTGTTTGTTGGAGCAAACTCTTTAAAAGAGGAATATCTGTTTGTTGGAGCAAACTCCTCTTTAAAAGAGGGATATCTGTTTGTTGGAGCAAACTCCTTTTTAAAAGATGAGTATATGTTCGTTGGAGCAAACTCCTCTTTAAAAAATGAGTATCTGTTCGTTGGAGCAAACTCATCTTTAAAAGAGGAGTATCTGTTTGTTGGAGCAAACTCATCTTTAAAAGAGGAGTATCTGTTTGTTGGAGCAAACTCATCTTTAAAAGATGAGTATCTGTTCGTTGGAGGCCGGCGATGTGTCCGTCTCTGCTGGATTTGCTGTTTCTGCACACCTCAGTTGCGAACCAGCGGCACGGCGACACCTCGTCTGTTTTCTCTCCCTTTCATGACGGATCAGGGTAGCTAAGGGTGCACTTCCACGGTGCACTACCAGGGTGCACTTCCAGGGTGCACTTTGGAACAGTCACAAATGTGCCTACTATATGTTTGTGTTATTATTTAGTTGCAGTGCCATGTTTTGGTCACTAAGTGGCGCTGCATTGTTTGTACCTGATGTAGTGACCAGTGACTCACTTCACTTCCTGTCGAACTGCCGTCTGGCACGTTAACTTGTCTTCTCTAGTAACGATGTGGCTCGTGTCTGTAAATATATATGTCGATGTACATGTGTATTGAGCGAATATAGAGCCGTATGGCCATAAGCCTAACGGTATGTTTTGATAACAATCCCAAACAGCGACAACGTCTGAGTATCTATCTAGGTCGTCCTCGGACGGGCCCTCCATCGGTGCTTCCAGTCATCCCGATCCTCTATGCATCTGGCTAGCTCGCCGGTGCTTTCTGTTCCCGCATCTCTCCTGAGTACGTCCACGTAGGTTAACGTGGGACGTCCTCGTGATTGATGCCCGTGTGTTGGTTCCCACAGCACAAGTTTGCTGGTTGGCATCTCATGGTGTCTCTGGCAGTGACCTGCCAGCCTCATTCTCCTGACTGCCACTTTATCGCTCACCTATAGCACCTCCCCATACAAGTTTGCATTAGTGACATGCTCATCTCTGTTGATGTTGAGCACCACACGCATCATTCTGGTGTAGCACCCATCCAAGGACTTCTGCAGGGTGGGCTTCAAGGTCCAGCATTCACTGCCATACAAAAGGACAGACTCAACTGTTGCATGAAAGAAGTTGAGCTTGATTTGACAGGGGAGGTTGGATTTCCACACACTGGTCATGCCGTTCAGAGCCCTCCACGCAAGTGCCTTCCTCACTTTAAGGTCTTGCTCGGACGAGTTGACCCACGAGCCCAGGTACTTGAAATCACTGACTTCCTTTAGAGCAGAGCCTCCTGTTGTCTTAGCTCTTTGTAGCTCTTTGCTAAACTAAGCTATCCTGGTGTAATTCTTTAATGGTAACAATGTCGGTGACTGACCCCTTGTGGCGTCTGTGTCTGACCCCTTGTGATGTCTGACTGACCCCTGCCTGTGCTTCAGAACAATGCGCTGTTACATACCTTCCATCGTAAATGATGAGGTAGACGTAGACATAAAAAATACAAAATAATCACATCAGGTACAATAGACCTCCTAGTCTAAGATGCTTTGGGGAAACACTGTCCTTCTTGATAATACATTCACTGAAATACATTCACTGAAATATCAACAAAACATAAATAACTAACAGGTTAAATCTTCTCACACCTCAAGTTTACATTCAATCAGTCAGTCAGTCAGCAGCCAGTCAGTCAGCCAGTCAGTCAGTGTACAGCATATGACACTCCATCCAACAACAACTCAGAAAATATAACACTTAGTTTAAGAGTTCCTCTAAAGCAGCAGATGTCTGTACAGTTGAGAACAAAAATATAGATCAGACTTGAAATATTCCGAATTCATTCAGTCTTTCTCCCTTGCCGTGCTCTGCTGCGGGTGCAGTTCCGGTAACCACCACCCGGGGGGGTCAGGGAGCTGGAGCCGTGCTCTCCTGCAGGTGCAGTTCCGGTCACCGCCACCCGGGGGGGTCAGGGAGCTGAGTCTTTTTTATCCTCACCGTTTACAGACTTCTGGCAGCTGTTCAGCAGCAGTCTTTGTTAAATCCCTCGTAGTGATGACTTGTGGTTAAACTGGGAACAAGTGACTCATGACTTGTTCTCCCCCAGAGCATCCTGGTCACTGCTTCCTCCTGCTTCCTCCTGCTTCCTCTGAGTCTCTGCTTCCTCTGAGTCTCTGCTTCCTCTGAGTCTCTGCTTCCTCCTGCTTCCTCTGAGTCTTTGTAATGTTCAGCGTCTTTGCGTTTCCTCTTTACCTCAACTGGTTGCCTGAATACTGTTACCAACGGATTTCCAGTTCCGCGTTCGCGTTCTGCGCTCTGATTGGCCACTGACGTTTCTGGTCGCGCCAATCGTGTGACGCCTGTTTCTTTCACTGGTTAAGCTTAGGCACTCTTTCGAAGTTGGTTAAGGTTAGAGTTTGTCTTAGAGCAGGGCGATAGAACACCAGCCCTGATTCCATACTCTAACCGTAACCAACTTCGAAAGAGTCGCCTAAGCTTAACCAGTGATAAACTAGGCGTTAGGTAGTTTGCTGCTGTTCGAGGCGGAAATGGGCGTGTCACGCAATTGGGCGCACATGTCACATGACCAGAAACGTCAGTGGCCAATCAGATCGCACCAGAAACGTCAGTCGCCAATCAGATCGCAGAACGCGAACGCGGAACTGGAAATCCATTGGTAAAAGAATAGACACCAACTGGTTATGCTAATGATACCCCAAGGGTGGTGACGTTACTAGTCCCACCAGCCCATGGCTAGTGACTAGTGACTAGTGGCTAGCGGCTAGCGGCTAGTGGCTAGTGGCTAGTGTCTAGTGACTAGTGTCTAGTGGCTAGTGTCTTGTGGCTAGTGAATAGTGGCTAGTGACTATAGTGGCTAGTATCTTGTGGCTAGTGACTAGTGACTAGTGACTAGTGACTAGTGGCTAGTGACTAGTGGCTAGTGGCTAGTGTCTAGTGACTAGTGGCTAGTGACTAGTGGCTAGTGGCTAGTGGCTAGTGACTAGTGACTAGTGGCTAGTGACTAGTGGCTAGTGACTAGTGGCTAGTAACTAGTGGCTAGTGGCTAGTGGCTAGTGACTAGTGACTAGTGACTAATGACTAGTGACTAGTGACTAGTGGCTAGTGGCTAGTGGCTAGTGACTAGTGGCTAGTGACTAGTGACTAGTGGCTAGTGGCTAGTGGCTAGTGACTAGTGGCTAGTGGCTAGTGACTAGTGGCTAGTGACTAGTGACTAGTGGCTAGTGGCTAGCGGTACTGATCTGGGCTTGTGCAGAATCATCCTGCAGTAGCCAGACCTCTGAATGGTACAGGGATGGTAGCCAGAACGCTGAACTTCCCATCTATGCTGATGATGCTGATGGGAAGGGCTGGTTCAGCTGTTCAGTCTGGAGCAAAGACAAAGAGCACAGAGGAGGTGGAGAGAGACTGACCTGCTCTGTCCTCTGTCCTCAGTCTGTTTTCTCTTTCCCCCGTTTTGCACGCTCTGTATCACTATGCTCTTCAGGAGTGACCTTCTCACCATCTGTCTCCCCTCTGTCTTCAGTTTATCTCCATTCTCTCTCTCTCTCTCTCTCTCTCTCTCTCTCTCTCTCTCTCTCTCTCTCTCTCAGGGCTCCTCGGTGATGGTGGGCAGGTGAGGGGTGCCTGGTGAACTGGGCGTGCTCCGCAGGTCGGGCCTGACGTTCACACTGGAGATGGACCACACGTCGCTCAGCTCTGCAGAGGTTACAGGTCAAAGTTCACAGGTCAGGGAGCAATATCAAAACATCAAGGGGCATCGTGTACACAGTATATCCTAGGCATCGACGTTCATAGGTGGAAGAGAGAAGGTTTACGCACGTGGGTAAGGGGCGGCCATGCAGGATGTGTAGGATGCAGGTAAAGGGCGGCCATGCAGGGTACGGGGTTCATAAGAGGCTCAAGAGGAGTTTCACAGTTCATAAAGGGTGTGACTGTGTATGGAGTTCATAGAGGATTCATATGGACTTTCATGGGATTCATAAGATGCTTAAACAGAGTTCAAGGTTCAAACCGGGTTCAAGTTTCAAACAGGGTTCAAGGTTCAAACAGGGTTCAAGGTTCAAAAAAGGTCCCAGGTTGGAACAGGATTTGCGGTTCACACGGGGTTCAAAGTTTGAACAGAGTTCAAGGTTGGGACAGGGTTTAAGGTTCGAAAAGGGTTCAAGGTTCGAACAGGGTTCGAGGTTCATGGTGAAAAGGGTTGGCAAGCAGGGTGCGTACAGCTGCAGGTCCAGGCTTCCTGTGGGAGACTCCGACTGGAAGGGAACCCAGCGAATACAGACCACCTCAGAGGGATCTAGCGGCACACAGAGAGCATTACACTGGGGCATGCAGGGATGGAATGGTCATCATATATTACACACATATACATAGAATATAGAATTAGAATGGATAGAAAAGGTACATGGAGGTACGTGGAAGTATATACAGCTGGCTTACTCTTAGGGTTCCACAAGCGCGTTCGGATCTGGGCAAGACAGCATTTTTTATTGATGCCCCCAACACATGGAACGCTCTTCAACAAACCCTAAAGCTAGAGGTCCTCCCATCTGCTTCTGCTTTTAAACATCTGGTGTTAAATCTCTGTTTGTCAAATTGCAATTGTTTTTAGTTTCTTCTATTCTTTTTATATTTTCATTGTGTTCTCATGCTCATGTGTGTGTAAACTCGTCGTCATTGTAAATGAGGGAAACCTCAATGTCCTTTGAGTTAAAATAAAGGTTACAAACTGGAGGTATGTGGAGGTATATGGAGGTACATGGAGGTACATGGAGGTATGTGGAGGTACATGGAGGTACGTGGAGGTACGTGGAGGTACATGGAGGTACATGGAGGTACGTGGAGGTACATGGAGGTACATGGAGGTACGTGGAGGTACATGGAGGTACATGGAGGTACAATGAGCAACAACGGAAGTGACTCAGAGGGTAAGTGTGGGTGTGTTTGATTTAGTGACTAGGGCAGGCCTGAAGTAACGGACAAAGGGCCGTTTTCTTAGGGAAATGTGTCTTTTATAATTAACTACCTAAACTACACGACCAAAAGTAGTCAACTACTGAAAGAAAGCGTTGAATGTAGTTCAGTTACCGCCCCCAACAACTGGGGAAATGTAGTTCAACCAGTAATTACACATATATGGAGGTTAAGGTTAAGGTAAGTGTTTATATAAACAGCTTTTTAGAGGTTACCACACACAGAGCCTCCAGCCACGACACAGAGGGGAGCCTTTTCCAACCAGTCTAATTAGATGCAGCGAGGGGAACTGGGGCAAAAAGAACCATCTGCAGAACCACATCATGCTACCAGGGTTCTATTTAGAGGCACATCGCAATGTGGGCGATAAAGATCTGTCTTCTCATAAGGATATGTGTCTTTTCACTGCACACTTTTTACTTCTTACTGGTGCACTGCTCTGTTGTATGTTAAATACCCTGTTGTATGTCCGTTCTATTTTATAATGTTTTGCCTATTTTTAAACCGAATCAAACCGCACTTACATTTTTTAAAAGTTTACTCTGTCTATTCTATTTTGATGATTTGTATTACTGAATGACTGTAAACAGAGAGGCCTATTGGGATGCTAGATCCTAATGTGAAACACTGTGATTTACCTTACCTTGCTAACTCTCTATCTTTTTTATGCTTTTTATGTTACCATGGCTACCACTGTAGTACTAATGTTACCATGGCTACCACTGTAGTACTGATGTTACCATGGCTACCACTGTAGTACTAATGTTATATTTCGTATAGCTTTGCGCTCTGCTCTATTGGAACTGCCCCTTTAATCATATGCTATCATGAAAACTTTCAACCACATGCACGCTCCTCACCTGCCTGGCCACGCCCACATCTGCTCACACATGAGCGGGCCATGGCCATACTACCAGCTCCTTCCCTACTTTCACCACCGTGAAGTCCGTGTATAGCACCTCTTCAAGTTCAGTGCTTTGAAGTAGTTAGTTTAGTTATAGGAGCTGTGTTGGCTTTGTCTTTTGTTTTTCCCTCTCTCACTAATTTACGGGAGAAAGAAAGGATAATGTCGTCACCACCGGAGAGTCTAGAGGATTATTCTGACCTCCACCGGCGCTTCACATTCGGGCTTCCTCTGGGCGTAGTGGGGCTTGCCTGCTCCACGTTTGTGGCAGGCAGGTGAGTCTCAGCGGCGCCCAGAGGAGAGTGCGCGTCGCTGGGCAGTTCCCCCGCCAGCGTTGCTCTCCGGCTGTGCAGCTGGATACTATTGCCGTAAGAGGCAGTCGGCTGGCCGACGGTCTCTCTGGGTGGGTGGTGTCTTGCGACGCGGGCTCTCCGCCGGGCCATGCCCTCGTTGACCTGTTGGCCTGGGTTAACCCTTTTTAAACCTGAAACGCCTTGAACTGCATTGTATAGCCTGTGTATATGCGCAGTTATGTTTCCGGGGTTTCTTAATGGGTTAAGGGAGCAACCATTTTCTGTTAATAAACATAGGGGAGTGGTTGTCTCCCCGGTGTGTTGGTAGCAGAGTCGACTCTCTGGTTGAGCCCGGCTCTGACCCCGGGCCTTTTCACGGGGTCCTGGCCCCCGGGATGTGGCCTGGGGCTTGGGCCTCTTCCGCGCCCCGCTGCTACGGCCTTGCCACGGGGTTGGGGCTTTTTGACCCCGACCCCGCGATGTTGGGGGCTGTGACAGTTTTTTTTTGCTTCACGTCCGTTCCATGGTGGCGTGCGGGATGCGCGTCAGAGTAGTCGCGGGCCCTTCTATACGAAGGTAAGTCCCACGGTCTGCTCACCCTGTGCGTTTGAGGTACTGTTCCCTCTTTGCACAGTTCGGGTCCGGTCTCCCTCCCGCCCCTCACTAGGGGGGGCGGGGGGGTCCGGATCCTCCCCGGTATTCTGATGGTTGTAGGGGACCTCAGTGGGTACATCTGTCGGGTTTCCGCTCTGCTCCACTCTTGTGTTCCAATAGAGCAGAGCGCAAAGCTATACGAAATATAATGAAGGTTATCCTATAACCCTAGTTATATGAGTATAGCGAGCGCTCTGCTCTGACTCACTGAGGACCCCACGTGTCTTCCGTTTCGGCGGTGAAAGACTGGGGAATGAGCTGGTAGTATGGCCATGGCCCCGCTTATGTGTGAGCGGATGTGGGCGTGGCCAGGCAGGTGAGGAGCATGCATGTGGTTGAAAGTTTTCATGATAGCATATGATTAAAGGGACATTTCCAATAGAGCAGAGCGCTCGCTATACTCATATAACTAGGGTTATAGGATAACCTTCGTTACCATGCTGTAGTACTGAGGTTACCATGGCTACCACTGTAGTACTGATGTTACCCTACTAATGTTACCATGGCTACCACTGTAGTAGTAATGTTACCATGGCTACCGCTGTAGTACTAATGTTATGGCAGACTTGGCAGCTCATCTTTTCTTGGCAGGCCTTGCTCATGTGTCCCCATTTCAGACAGCTGAAACATAGGCCTTTACTCTTGAGAAAATCTATCTTCTCCTTGTGAAGCGACTTCTTCATCTTTTTGCATTGCTCCATGGCATGCTGTTCTCCTTGGCAGAAGAGGCAAGGGTTGGAGAAGGCACAGAGTGTATCCCCCTTGGTCCTTGCTTTAGTCTCTGCCGGGTTCTGGACTGCTGTAGCAGCTTCTCCGAGCACCGCTCTTTCTGGATGTCTTCTCATCTTTGTGAGCCTTAGCTTGGCTCTTGTTTCCATCTGTGATGTTGCCAAAGAGAGGATGCAGGGCTTCTTGGGCTTGTAGGTTGACAAAATCGGCAAAGTCGCTGAACTTGGCGCTACAATGATCTTTCTCTAGAAGAGCATAGGCTTTGCTTCTCCACCGCTCTCTCTGCTTGTACGGAAGCTTGGCTGTGATAGCACGCATATTTGATATGCTGTCAAGCTCCTGCATGTACTCCACGCCAGCCATAGCGTTGAGGCATCCAGTGAGATAGAGGCCAAAGGAGTGGAGCGCCTCTCCGTCATCGGACTTGATAGTAGGCCAGTTCAGTGCATTGTCTATATACGCCATTGAGATCTTGTATCCATTTCCAAAATGTTTTTTCAAGAGCCTCCTTGCCTCGTGATAGCCTCGCTCTGGTTCCATGTGAAGACAACTTCTTATCAGCTCTCTTGGCTGTCCATCCGTGTACTGCTCCATGAAGTACAGCCGATCTCTGTTACTATCTGTCTTGTCCTCCACTCCGTGTTCAAAGGCCCTGATGAATAGCCTGTACTCCATAGGGTCTCCCTTGAATATAGGAATCTGTTGAGGGGGCAGATTCCTGGTGGTTTTGTTGCTTCACTAGGAAATCCATGGCTCGTGTGGACTCTTGTTGCGGAGACTCTTGTTCTTTCTGTGTAGCACCGCCAGGTGTCTGGAGCTGCTACTGTAAGCAGGTTCTCTTTTTATCGCTACAGCCTGGGGAGTAGGCGTAGCCTGCTTGTGAGCTTGTGATTCGAAGGGCTTTAGAGTTAGAGTTTGGAATCAGGGCTGGTCTATCGCCCTGCTCTAAAGACAAACTCTAACCTTAACCAACTTCGAAAGAGGGCCTAAACTTAACCAGTTGGAAACAAGGCGGACAGTAATAAAATTAGCAATCAATCAATCAATCAATTCAATAGTCCACGCTCACTTAAAACAGCGCACCTCCCAGCTGCTTCTATAGAAAGTAGGTAAACATTTTTTATTTTTTTATTTGCAATTAATCAATCAATTCGCACGATTTTTATTTTGTTCCACAATGACTCATGACCCATCAATTACATCATCCAACATTATTTAAGCAACTAACACATTCGCCGTGACAGAATCGTTTTTCATTTAGTCTTTATGACCCTATTGATCCATATCCTTTCGTAATGTTTACTGTCCGGTTTGTCCGCCATCTTGCTTCACTTCTAAAAACTCGTGTGGCGGAGTGATAGTAATGCGGTTGTGGGCGGGTCCTGGGACCAAGAGCGTGGGGTTAGTATTAATACCCATGTGTAAGTTGACTGTTTCAGCCAATCAGAATCGAGAAATTTGCATGCTGTTGTATAATAGCTGTTAAGTGCCTTGGGTCTCCTGAAAGGCGCTATATAAATTTAAATTTAAGATATTATAGACACACACACAGACACAGACACACACATATACACACCTTACTGTCATGACTATATCACAGTGAGAGACACCTCTGATTGGCAGATGTTTATATCAGGGTGTTTGGCATCACCAGCCCGTCCTATATTGAAGTATGGGTAGAATTTCTCAGTGAAGGTGTGTTCATGAGTGTAGATGTGAGTCATGTCTTCAGGGTCGTAGAAGGACAGCTTCCCCCCGTCATAGTCCAGCTGTACTCTGACCCTCTGGGGGCTCCTCTTCACTGTGAGGATCTGACTCAGACCATTATAGTACTTACCACTCCTATAACATAGAGCCCAGATACCATGTTGTGGTGATGCCACTAGCCCCTTTCTCTTGTTGTCAAATGATTCTTTAGCTACACCTATAGTCCAGTCAGGATGGTCTCCCACCTCCACCTCCCAGCTGTGTTCTCCTGAGCTGAAGCTCTCAGAACCCAGAACAATGACATAAATGTTCCTCTCTGGGTTGTCAGGGAGCTGCTGCTGTGTGACTGTGCGTCTCACACTGGTCAGATCATCAGATATAGAGAGCCAGGGTGGTGCAGTGTTTGGGTCCAGAGTGACAGGAGTGAACTTGACCCTCTCCTTCATCTTCTCCCAGACTCTGAAGGTCAGGTTGCCCAGGTGTTTGGCCTCGTCTATCAGCGCTTCTGAGACCAGCTGTGGACGAGGCAGGTTGCACTGAGCTCTTTTCAGTGTGGTCTTGTAGTTCTGCAGGAAGGAGACGTGTTCAGCGTTCAGCTCCTGCTCTATGGCTCTGATTGTGTCTGAAAGGGTTGACATCTCTCTGTCCAGCCACTCAATCTTCTCCTTCATCATCTGGCTCTTCTGCTCCTCTTCCTCCTTCAGTGCAGCTACCCTGGCCTCCTTTTCCTCATGGAGAAACTGGAGAAGCTTCTTAAACTCCTTCTCAATCTGCTTCTCTGTGTGCAGGGCCTGGACCTTTAAGTGTTCTGCTGTGCGGACGCATGTTTGTTTGATTTCTTTAAAGGCCTGTAGCTTGTCGCGTAGGGTCTTCAGTGGAGCCTGGAGCTGCTTCTTGTGATCCTCCGAAGCTTCCTCTATGTAGCAGCAGTTGTGGCTCTTGTGTTTTCTGGAGGACTGATACACCACACAGATGAGCTGGAGCAGGTCATCCAGACAGAAGTGCTTGAGTTCTTCTCTGTGCAGACTGCAGAGCACCTCAGAACCTGCTGGAGCTCCCTGGCTTCTCTCCCTGAAGGCCTCACACAGGTTCTTCAAAGCCAAGTTACGAGGAGGATCTAAAATTGAAGAGACTTTCCTACAAAGTGGACAGTTCTTGTCTTCTCTGTCTCTCCAGTATTGTTGCAGACAGGCTTTACAGAAGCTGTGGCTACACAACAAGACGACAGGATCTGTGTAGATGTCACGGCACACAGGACAAGACAGATCCTCTTCACAATGAGACGAAGCCATTTTGTCACTCAGTAACACTCCCTCCTCTGGAATGCTCCCTGAAGTTTAGTTTAACTTTTGTTATAAACTTACTTAGATTCAGCTAATTTACTCCACAGCTAAACCAAGGCATCTTGTTTGAGAAATGCAGGTTTCAGTTTTCTTACTAATATGAGGGCCGACGTTCCACTCTACTGGTTAAAGTTGCTTACTCGTGAGTAGTACGTTCGTTGATAAAGAAAAAGAATGTCCACAGCCGCTCCAGTGTAAAACAAAGATATCCAAATGGTTTATTTCTCTTCCACAGCGAAGTCTTTCTTTACAGAAGTGGTCCTAAAGCTATTTTCCTAAATATTCACGTCACTACTACAAGGTAAGAAAACTGTCTTTTCCCAGTCTCCAAAATCACAGCCGACTCGACACATGAAAATTCCTCCACACTGGAAAGCCGTAAATCAACTTGCCGGCTCTTTCCACAGCAAAAACGGTAGACAAGGCACCCTGGTCTAGAAATGCAGGCTTCAATCTATGTTGTTTAGTCTATCTGTTCAGTACTGCTCAGCACTGTTTCAAGATGCAACTGACTGTTCTGAGAGAATTGTTGAATATATAGATACACAAATGTTCTAAAATGTTTGGTTATGACATCATACAGTGACATCATCACAAATGTTCTAGAATGTTCTATTATGACAAATAAGACGGTTCAATGACTTTATCTAATCCAATCAATATTCCTAATGCCGTTTCAATGTAAGGTTATAAAAATAAACATATAAACATTCATATTCATACCATGGCTACCGCTGTAGTACTAATGTTACCATGGCTACCACTGTAGTACTAATGTTACCATGGCTACCGCTGTAGTACTAATGTTACCATGGCTACCACTGTAGTACTGATGTTACCATGGCTACCACTGTAGTACCGATGTTACCATGGCTACCACTGTAGTACTAATACAGGATAGGTGCAGATAGGTGCAGATAGATGCAGATAGGTGCAGATAGGTGCAGATAGATGCAGATAGGTGCAGATAGGTGCAGATAGGTGCAGGATAGATGCAGATAGGTGCAGATAGGTGCAGATAGGTGCAGATAGGTGGAGATAGGTGCAGGATGGAGCAGGATGGAACAGATAGGTGCAGATAGGTGGATAGGTGCAGATAGATGCAGATAGGTGCAGGATAGAT
>NW_028173449.1:62500-68391 GCF_963971535.1 Notolepis coatsorum
ACTGTGACTGATCCAAAACTACTGTAAGAAGATCCTTGACTAGGTACAGACTCAGCGAGCACAGCCTA
Organism: Notolepis coatsorum; assembly: GCF_963971535.1. Taxonomy (NCBI): domain Eukaryota; kingdom Metazoa; phylum Chordata; class Actinopteri; order Aulopiformes; family Paralepididae; genus Notolepis; species Notolepis coatsorum. The sequence continues at coordinate 62,569 of NW_028173449.1, forward strand.
GCCATCGAGACCTGGCTCCCAAGAGAAGACAGACTGTGCACCCACTGCACACAAGAAGAGGTGGAAACCGAGCTACACTTCTTAACAACCTGCCCACTATACCAAGACATCAGAGACATATACTTCCCACAAATTGCAAACACCCAAAGAGACGTTGAAAACATGGAAAATAACTCAAAACTCCCATACCTACTGGGAGAAATACAACAATGTGCAAACACAGCAGCAAGATTTGTGACCTGCTGTGACAAGAAAAGGACATCCAACGGAATACAACCACCATAAAGACTGTCAATCACACAAGAAAATCCTTCTGTATTGTACTGATTTCTTCTGATTTCTCTGTTTGATTGTTTTGTTTTGCTTGGCTTTGGCAATGTAAACGTATGTTTCCCAAGTCAATAAAGCCCATTTGAATTGAATTGAATTGAATTGAGAGAGAGAGAGAGAGAGAGAGAGAGAGAGAGAGAGAGAGAGAGAGAGAGAGAGAGAGAGAGAGAGAGAGAGAGAGAGAGAGAGAGAGAGAGAAAGAAGAGAGAGACAGTGATAAGAAGAGAGAGGGAGGGAGAGAGACCGAACTTTCGACTGTTAGACTACTACTAACTACTACACTACTACACTACTACACTACTATAATACTATACTACTATAACCACTCCACCGTTAGACTACTACTACACTACTATAACCATTCCACTGTTAGACTACTACTACACTACTATACTACTATAACCATTCCACTGTTAGACTACTACTATAATACTATAATACTATAACCACTCCACCGTTAGACTACTACTACACTACTATACTACTACACTACTATAACCATTCCACTGTTAGACTACTACTACACTACTATAATACTATAACCATTCCACTGTTAGACTACTACTATATTACTATAATACTATAACCACTCCACTGTTAGACTACTACTATAATACTATAATACTATAACCACTCCACCGTTAGACTACTACTATAATACTACACTACTACACTACTATAATACTACACTACTATACTACTATAACCACTCCACCGTTAGACTACTACTATAATACTACACTACTATACTACTAATCTGCAGCTCCTGGCTCTAACTGAGACCTGGATAACCCCCAATAACTCATCAACACCTGCAGCATTATCTACAAACTATAACTTCACTCACACACCTCGACCTTCCAGACGGGGTGGAGGCACTGCCCTCATGAGGGCTACAAACGTAACACCACTCCCAGAACTGTCACTCTCCTCTCTCGAATATCATGCAGTATCTGTCTCTAATCCTTTCAATCTCACCATTGTTACACTCTACCGCCCTCCAGGTTCACTCGATCACTTCACAGATGAGCTGGACATGCTTCTTAGCTCCTTACCGGAAGATGGTACCCCTCTCCTTCTACTGGGCGACTTCAACCTGCCTGACTCATCTCAGTCAGTCATAGTAGTCTCCCTCCTACAATCGTTTGACCTGACTCCCACTGCCATGCCTCCCACCCACAAAGCAGGCAACTCCTTGGATCTCATATTTTCCCGTAACTCCAGCATCATTAACACCACGGTAACTCCCCTACATGTATCTGACCATTCCTTCATATCCTTCTCACTAACTCTCATGCTTAACCGAAAGGTCTTCACCCCAACTCAAACAGTCTCACTCAGACGCAACCTGCCCTCCCTATCCCCCTCCACCCTCTCCTCTGACATACTATCCGCTCTACCTTTGAGTGACACCTTCTCTGCTCTCTCCACAGAGATGGCAACCTCCACCCTCCTTTCAGCCCTTGCAACCTCCTTCGACAAGCTCTGTCCCCTCGTTGAGGAAACCTGCCCGCCGTTCCCCACCCAGTCCATGGCTGACAGATCCAGTGAGAGAACAAAGACAGGTCCTGAGAGCAGCTGAAAGGAAGTATAGAAAGTCACGCCTCACTGCTGACATCGACACATATCACAACCTCTTGTTAACATTCTCCAAAACCATCACTAATGCCAAAGCTTCTTTCTTCCACCATAGGATCGAGGCCTCTGCCAAGAATCTTCGCAAACTGCATGCTACCATGTCCTCCCTCCTCACTCCCCCCCCCCACCCCCCCCCCTCCCTCATCTTTCTCTGCCGAAGACTTTGCGATCTTCTTTGAGGAAAAAGTGGAGAACATCCGCAGCTCCTTCTCCCAACCCCCACACCATTCCAAATGCTGAATCGAGAACCTCATCCTTCACTCTGTCATCTTTCTCTCCCATTACAGAAGCAGAGACCCTGACACTGGTAACGTCAAACCGTCCGACTACTTGCCAGCTGGACCAGCTACCCTCCCCACTCCTCCAGACCATAGCACCAGACATCCTCCCATTCCTAACTGCAACCATCAACTCCTCACTCAACTCGGGGGTGGTCCCCACCTCCCTAAAACAAGCCAGAGTCACGCCGCTCATAAAAAAACCAACCCTGAACCCTACCGTCATAGGCAACTACCGTCCTGTCTCTCTTCTCTCCTTCCTTTCTAAAACACTTGAACGTGCTGTATCCAACCAACTTACTACTTATCTCTTACAGAATGACCTCCTAGACCCTAATCAGTCAGGCTTCAGGACTGGTCACTCCACAGAGACAGCCCTCATTGCGGGTCACAGAGGCACTTCACTTAGCAAAAGCGAAAGGCCTCTCCTCTGTCCTGATTTCTCCTAGATCTATCTGCAGCCTTCGACACAGTCAACCACCAGATCCTCCTTGCGGCCCTCGCAGGAATGGGAGTGGCTGGCTCTGCGCTGACATGGCTGTCATCATACCTCAATGACCGCTCCTACCAAGTGTCATGGAGAGGGACCCTGTCGGCCACCCGCCCCCTGCGGACGGGTGTCCCCCCAGGGCTCGGTTTTAGGACCCCTTCTCTTCTCCCTCTACACTAAATCACTGTGGTAACATTATCACGTCTCATGGCTTCTCCTACCATTGTTATGCCGACGATACTCAACTCTTCCTCTCCTTCCTCCCTCAGATATCCACGTCTCTGTGCGGATCTCGGCCTGTCTGTCCGACATCTCAGCCTGGATGACGTCCAACCACCTCAAACTGAACCTAAGCAAAACAGAATTGCTCCACCTGCCGGCCAAATCCTCCCCCCCTAACCGACCTTTCAATCACAGTCGAGAATGCAGCTGTGACTGCGTCCCCGACCGCCAAGAACCTTGGTGTTGTCCTCGACGACCAGTTGAACTTCTCTGCTCACATCGCAGCGACGACCAGAACCTGCCGATTCCTCCTGAGCAACGTCAGAAGGATACGCCCCTTCCTGACAAAAGAAGCCACCCAACTCCTCGTCCAATCAACAGTCATCTCCCGCCTCGACTACTGCAATGCACTGCTCGCTGGCCTCCCGGCCACTGCCACTAAGCCTCTTCAACTCATTCAGAACGCAGCGGCCCGCCTGATCTCAAACCTACCGAAGTCGGCCCATGTCACCCCACTTCTTAGGGACCTGCACTGGCTCCCCATTGCTGCACGAATCCGCTTCAAGGCCCTCGACCTAGCATACCGTGCGGCAAAGGGAACCGCTCCCGCCTACCTCCGGTCAATGGTCTCTAACTACACACCCTCAAGACCCCTACGCTCTGCATCTTCTGGCCGCCTCAGACCTACTCCTATCCAAGCTCCGGGAGGGTCATCAAAGAGAAGTCGCCTATTCTCAGTCCTTGCCCCACAATGGTGGAATGAACTACCCACCCCCAGTTAGGAGACAGCCGAATCACGTCCAATCTTTTCGCCGTCGACTAAAGACGCACTTCTTCAACCATTATCAGAATTAAAAAAAAAAAAAAAAAAAAAAAAAAAATCTAACCCTAACTAACCGTACTGTCATGCACTTGTCCTAATAAACTAACCTACACTGTAGCACTCAACACTTTGATGAACATTGTTGCTCAGCTGATAGAGTTGTGCCCTTCCTGATGGCTTGTCGTACAGAACTTGTAAGTCGCTTTGGATAAAAGCGTCAGCTAAATGACTAAATGTAAATGTAAATGTACTATAACCACTCCACCGTTAGACTACTACTATAATACTACACTACTATACTACTATAACCATTCCACTGTTAGACTACTACTATACGGGCGGCTGGGTGGCGCAGCGGACATTGCACTCATCACCAACGCACGAGACACCGGTATCGACTCTCCGGCTGCCAGCGTTGCCTCCAGCTTGGGCCGGCCGTCATACTAACTCAATTGGCAGAGTTAGCAGGAGGGAAGTCGATGGGGGTGGTAATCTGGACGTTGTGGACAGCGACTCCTACAGGTCGGACAGGGCGCCTGCACAGCAAAAGACAGGAGAGGGCGGGGGGCAGTGTGAGCCTCCCACACGTTACTCCTCGCCAATGAGAGTCCGCGCTGGCAGGTGAAAAGAGAGCAGCTGGCTGTCTCCACATGTATCGGAGGAAGCATGTGATAGACCTCAGGGCTCCCTAGAACGACAAGTAGGGGGCACACGCACGCAACGACCAGGTAGCGGAGGGGGGAATTGGCATAACGACTAAATTGGGATGGGAGGAAAACCACAGAAAAAGAAATCAGGAGGAGAAAAAACACTACTACTATACTACTAAACTACTATATTACTATATTACTATAACCACTCCACCATTAGACTACTACTATAATACTATACTACTATAACCACTCTACCGTTAGACTACTACTATAATACTATACTACTATAACCATTCCACCGTTAGACTACTACTATACTACTTTATTACATGGCGTTTTCACATTCGCCGAAATGCTTGCTTGTGATTGTTCAATAGCGCTCGTCAGAGGTCCGATATTACTCGATAACGGACCTCTGCCGAACAATAATGACCGCTGTGCGCAGCTGGACCAATCAAGCCCACTACACACACTGTATCAGTGCTGCTCAGCATATGCACAGCTGCACTCAGTCATGCAATCAGACCACAGACCTGCCGGCTGCCGATAATAATAATCACTTTATTTGGGCTGACAGAGCCACAGAACAACTGCGTCTGCATTTGATCTCGTCTTGTCGATGAATTAGGTATATTGTTAGTAAGTTAGCCATGTAATAAGCGGGATAATGTATAGCCCTATACTCTGTCATTGTCGCAAAAATAATTGACCTTCACTGACGTTTAAAACACCTCGGCTGCGCCTCGGTGTTCTAAACTCTGTGTCGATCAATTATTTTGCGACAATGACCGAGTATAGGCTATACATTATCCCTTACATAATACTATACTACTATAACCACTCCACCGTTAGACTACTACTATACTACTATAATACTATACTACTATAACCATTCCACCGTTAGACTACTACTATACTACTATAATACTATACTACTATAACCATTCCACCGTTAGACTACTACTATACTACTATACTACTATACTACTATAACCATTCCACCGTTAGACTACTACTATACTACTAATACTATACTACTACACTACTACACTACTATAACCACTCCACGCCACATGACTCACCATGAGGAACAGGGGCCGCTGCAGCAGCGCCAGCTGGTGGATGGAGTTGGTGGTGACTGACTGGGCTCCTGAGCACCAGGCCAGAGGAGAACAACCACGACTGACTGATCACATACAGGTTAGTGCTGATGTTCACTGACCTGTACTTACTGCAGAGAGGGGGGGGGGGGGGAGTAGAGAGAGGGGGGAGAGAGAGACACAGAGAGGGGAGACAGGTTAGCACAACACCACCACCATCCACTCCCCCTGAGTGGCTTCTTTGGTTATTCCTGACTAGCTCCATCTGCTAGGAGTACAGATGGAGGGG
>NW_028173449.1:68591-136091 GCF_963971535.1 Notolepis coatsorum
TCTATGAAAATACTCTAAACGTGAATATGAATATAGACATGGATCCCATACGCTCTCTGAGTGGTAGTGGATGTTCTGATTGCCTGTCAGTCACACCTACTGTAGGCGCTAGGGGTGTAACGATGCATCGATTCTAATGTGACGATTCAACTGCATCGATTTGAAAATGTTAGAATCGATTATAATCTAAATAAAAATTATTATTATTATTATTTTGTTGTTGTTGTTTTATGACCTATAGTCCATTCATGCTGAGTGAATCAGTTCCCCCAGCCACATTTGTGTATAAATTTTTTGGGGGGAATTAACTGATAGAAAATGTATCGAATCGTGGTCAAATGAAGAGATTTCATGATGCATTGAATCGTTGCCTGAAGAATGGTAATCTAATCTAATCGTTGTGAGGTCGAATCGTTACACCCCTAGTAGGCGCTGTATCTCATAGCAACCGGCGTCGTGTTCTGTCTCCTAGGCGCTGTATCTCATAGCAACCGACGTCGTGTTCTGTCTCCTAGGCACTGTATCTCATAGCAACCGACGTCGTGTTCTGTCTCCTAGGCGCTGTATCTCATAGCAACCAACGGAACGCCGGAGCTCCAGAACCCGGAGAAGCTGTCGTCGATATTCCGGGACTTCCTGAACCGCTGCCTGGAGATGGACGTGGAGAAGAGAGGATCAGCGAAGGAACTACTGCAGGTAGTGTGTGAGAGAGAGAGAGAGAGAGAGAGAGAGAGAGAGAGGTGGGTGTGAGAGGGAGAGAGGTGGGTGAGAGAGAGAGAGAGAGAGGTGTGTGAGAGAGCAAGCATGTGGTGTGTGTGAGAGAAAGAGAGTGTGTGTGTGTGTGAGAGAGCAGAGAGAGTGTGTGTGAGAGAGAGAGAGAGAGAGAGTGTGTGTGTGTGAGAGAGAGAGAGAGAGAGAGTGTGTGTGAGAGAGAGAGAGCAGAGAGAGTGTGTGTGTGAGAGAGAGAGAGAGCGAGAGAGCGTGTGGTGTGTGTGTGAGAGAGAGAGAGAGAGAGGTGTGAGAGAGAGAGAGAGAGAGAGAGAGAGAGAGAGAGCGAGCGTGTGGTGTGTGTGAGAGAGAGAGAGCAGAGAGAGCGTGTGGTGTGTGTGTGTGAGAGAGAGAGAGAGGTGTGTGAGAGAGAGAGAGAGAGAGAGAGAGAGAGCGTGTGGTGTGTGTCAGAGAGAGTGTGTGTGAGTGTGTGAGAGAGAGAGAGAGGGAGGGAGAGAGAGAGAGAACGTGTTCAGGGATGGCCTCTCACATGATTGGTTTGTGTGTGTCATGTGGTATGAAAGACAGCAGGAGAGGGGAAATGCTTCCATTATTTTGTGCTAAGCTAGGCTAGCTGGTTCGTATCTGCTTCCATTAATTTGTGCTAAGCTAGGCTAGCTTGCAGCCGGATAGCTTTCTACTGAACACACAGAGAGGAAACTGGTATCTTCTTGTCTGATGGTTAAGCACATAACGTTGGCGTGTTCCTTTAAGATTGAGGGAATTGTCTCAATGCTGATATCCGGTTTTAGCTTGGTAGTGGTATTAAGATATTCCTTTGGTATGTAGCCTGGCAGTGGTATTGACACAGTATGTACTGTATGGGGTGGGGCGGCGTGGCTCAGGGGTAGAGCGGGGCGTCCAATGATCGAAGGGTTGGTGGTTCGAATCCCGCTCAAGCCCATGTCCATCCCATTGCCGTTGTGTCCTTGGGCAAGACACTTAACCTACTTGCCTCGTATGAATGTGTATGCATGTGAATGAATGTTGGTGGTGGTCGGAGGGGCCGTAGGCGTTGATTATTCGCCACGCTTCCGTGAGTCTGCCTCAGGGCAGCTCTGGCTGCAATTGTAGCTTACCACCACCGGTATGACTGTGTATGAACGAATAATGGACTCTGTGAAGCGCTCTGAGTCAGAGCAACAGTCAGTCAGAGAAGAGCGCTATATAAATCCAATCCATTATTATTATTATAGCCTGTATAGTATGTGATATTGGTAGAGGTGTATCATTAGATTATATTTTCTGTTAACTGGAGTAACACTTTATTTTATCTTTCTTCATGCTTCTTCTCTTCCTCTCCCTCCCCCTCTTTTCCTCTATCATTCTCTCTCTCTCTCTCTCTCTCTCTCTCTCTCTCTCTCTCTCTCTCTCCCCCTCTCTCTCTCTCTCTCTCTCTCTCTCTCTCTCTCTCTCTCTCTCTCTCCCCTCTCTCTCTCTCCCTCTCTCTCTCTCTCTCTCTCTCTCTCTCTCTCTCTCTCTCTCTCTCTCTCTCTCTCTCTCTCTCTCTCTCTCTCTCTCTCTCTCTCACTCTCTCTCTTCTCTCCCTCTCACTCTCACAGCACCAGTTCCTGAAGGTGGCCAAGCCTCTGTCCAGTCTGACTCCTCTCATCCTGGCCGCCAAGGAGGCAGCCAAGAACAACCGCTAGCTAGGCCTTGCACTCTTTCTCTCTCTATCCCTCCTTCCCTCTTTCTCTCCTCTTCTGTCCCGAGGGCAGCCGGCCTGCGTGGGTGTTTGTACGAGACCCTCCTCTCTCCTCTCCTCTGTACCTATCTCCTCTCCTCTCCTCTCCTCTCCTCTCCTCTCACTCCTCTCCTCTCCTCTGTACCTATCCTCCTCTCCTCTCCTCTGTACCTATCCTCCTCTCCTCTCCTCTCCTCTGTACCTATCCTCTCCTCTCCTCTCCTCTCCTCTGTACCTATCCTCCTCTATCTCTCCTCTCCTCTCCTGTCCCAAGGGCAGCCGGCCTGCGTGGGTGTTTGTACGAGACCCCTCTCTCTCCTCCGTACCTCTTGTCTCGCGGCCATGACCCTGACCCCCCCCCACACACACACACCCACACACAGACACACACACAACTACACTCCACTTTGATTGTGTGTGTGTGTGTGTGGGGGGGTAACTCAGGGGGTCCAACTATCCCACCCACCCACCCCCGCCACAGATTTCAACACTCCACTGGATGACTTTGGGGGAGGAGCATGGAACTCTGAAGCTCATTGTAATCCACACAGAGATGATGATGATGATGATGACGATGATGACGTCGTCATCGGGTCACAGAGTGATGACATCATACCCCGGTACTGAAACAGCGACGCGATTGGAGGAGAGGGCTTCAAACGGAAGAGGGCTTCAAACGGAAGCCCAAAGACTTATGGCTGTTTTACTTGTTTTCTTCTGTCAGTGTGAACAAGCCCAGGACAACTCTCTACTGCAGACTGTGTGTGTGTGTGTGTGTTTATTTTAAGGGGTGTGAAGGTCTTAGCGAGTAGTTTCTTTCTTATCTCTGTCTGTTATCCTCGTCTGAATCAGAAAGTGCATTTGTTCTCTTTTTATCTGACTTATTTTTTCTTTTTTTTAAGTTGTGTGTGTTTTCTCTCGGGGGGGTGGGGGGGTTGGGACGTTCAGTTGATTGTAGCAAGTAGTTTTTTTGAGGAAGAGACGAGGAGGTGTTTGCTCCTCTCGTCTCGGCTGTGAGTTCTGGAACATCACCAGATATTACCGATGATGATGATGATGACGACACTAGTGACGAAACACTGGCACACTCGGAGCCGCCGGGCAGGGCTCGGGTCACCGGGTCGGTCGTTGCACGCCGGGCCACTCTTTAGAACCACGACGCCGTCGCGCGGCGCCTGTTTACTTCATTCTCTTCCAACATGTCTGCCGTCGGTAACATACTGGTCGAGGGAAAACAAACCACCTAATGTCCACGCAGTGGTGGAGTCTGTAAAACATTGTAAACGCACAACGTCACTGTTCCACTGTGACTCGTTTAAATGGCTGCATTTATATAGTTATTTTATCCAAAAGCGCTTTATAATTAGTTCCTCACATTTGACCCACTCACTCACACATTCACTCACCGACCGCCGTGCCAGGTGCCAGCCTGCTCGTCGGGAGCAGTTAAAGGGTTAAGTGCCTTGCTCAAGGACACCATACGACACAATGCCCACCAGGAGGAGTGGGAATCGAACCCGGGAACCTTCCAATTACCAGACGACCGCTCTATACCTCCTGAGCCACCGTCGCTCCGTTCACATCATCCAGTGCTGAGACCCTTTCACACTGTTAACCCTTTCACTGCCACACTACAGAAGGTTAACCCTTTTACTATCACACTACCGACGGTCAACCTTCTGTAGCGTGGCAGTGAACGGGTTGACATGCTGTTGTGTGGCAGTGAAAGGGTTAACCTTCTGTGTATTGTCGCAGTGAAAGGGTTAACAGTTTGGTAGTGCGGCAGTGAAAGGGTTAAATTAGTATTGATACCACTGCATCGACACATAGCGACTGTTGTTTTGCACACAGTGACCGTCGTGAACGCCCCCCCCCCCGGTCGTGGTAGAGGAGGCTCTGCAGCGCGGCGGCACTCACGGTGCGACCGGACCGGACCTGTCGGCACCGAGGGCTCTGAGCAGCACACAGAGGACGCATGTAGAACCCCACCTTTTTATATGGTACGTTTAAACAAAGAAAAAGAAGAGAGAAAAGAAAAAGAAAAAAGATATGACTTGTGATGATGCTGAAACTGATGTTACATGAAGGATGCTTGTGTCCAATCAAAGGTAGGAAGGATGATCATATCTCCATCCTGTTTTCTGAAGAAGATGGAAAAATAATAATAATAATACAATGGTGAAAATGTCGTTGGCCCTGCTTTGGGAGACGATTAAAAAAAAAAGAAACACCCCCCCTCCTCTGGCTAGAGGCTGTTCGTTTACTGTAGAAAAACAAAACCTCATCCGTACAAACAATCGGAGCAAACCAGTCTTTTTGCAGCGTGTTTTCTCTGCAAACGGGATCTTGGAATACCAACGTCAAAGATCAACCCTCTGTTAACTGGTCCGTTAACTGGTTTTAAACCGGTTTGAATATCTGTTCTGTACGGCTGGACCCTGTGGTTCTGGTGAAAAGGTACGGCGACGTTGTGGAAAGATGCATCGCAGAGCACAATATTTCAGAACGGCAAACGCAATCCAGAACATAATATTCAAACCGTACGTTGTGATTTTTTTTTTTAATTTATTTTATGTTTCACATAAGTGTCGATGGTACCTGTGGCCTTAAGCTGCTTCGCAGGCGATACGACTTGACGGGCAGGAGACGCAACGCAGGCGGCCATGTTGAGGCGGTGCCGGTGTCTGTGCAGGATGTAGTCGCTGCAGGTCATGGTTCGGGGTAATAACGACGCACTTCCTTAGATATACGGGATTTGAATGCGTTCCTAACGGCAATAACAGACGATGACACACGCTGTACTGAAGATCATTGGCTGTACGTCACGGTCGATAGCGTAAAATCTGTCATCAAGGGACTGAACTAGCTGGGATCATCCCTATGTTCCCCGGGTCCTATGTTCCCCGGGTCCTATGTTCCCCGGGTCCTACGTTCCCCGATTGATTGATTAATTGATTGAAATATATTATATGAGAAATAAACACTGTCTTCATCACTTGAGTTTGTGTTAAACAGCACAAGGGTTCACATGCGCAAAGAAACTCATAAGCCTTTGAGACAATGGCCCCACTGTGATGCTTTTCTGCTCGCGTGCTAGCCCTTGGGACGTTCGTGAATTGGCTTGGCTGGCGCTTTTATTTTGAAGGCAAAACTTCTCTACAGGAAGTCTTATTTAAGCTTAATTAAGCTAGCTTGATACAGCTACAGATTTACAGCCAATGATATTCATTACAGCGTGTAAACATCTGTTATTGTCTGTACGTTCATATCATCATACTGTACATCTAAGGAAGAGCGTCATTATTACTCTACTAAGACCCCAGACCATGATCTGCAGCCGACTGTCATGTACCTACACTGGCACCAGGAGGCGATACTGCCTTCAGTGGCACTGGGAACTAGTCATTGAGACACAATCAGAGTGGGATAACACAACTGTTTTTAAAGACCCAATCCGTAATCCAAATGTAAAGGAATCGGATACTGTAGCACCCCCTACTGGAAATAAAAACAGAAAACGAACCGAGACGTGTTTTCATTCTCTAGTTGTTCTTGATGCAAACAATGACACTAGACAACGAGGTAAATATGATTTATTTTAATTGCACTTATTGTATTTTTGGCTGTAAAAGGTTTGATTACATTGGCAATAGTAATAACTACTTGAGTAAAACAGATTTTAAATGGTTACAAAGAAAGTTCCAAATAATAGCTTATCTTCCACCTACAAATCAATGTATTAAAGAATGTCTGAATATATAAACCCCACATTCATACGGCCAGTAAACCTCCCAATTCTGGCTTCAAGAAGAAACGTTAAACCACCAACGACAGAACGCTGCTAGACGTCACTATTTGCCATAATCTCCTCTTAAGATCTTAAGATTGCCTTAAAATGCTGCCTGGTTGTTATGTCCTCGACCCCTGTCCTGGGTTGGCTCTAAAGGACCCCCCCCCCTCTCTCTCGCATGTGGCTTTCAGATGGTAACTTCTCAAGTCCTCAAATGTTGCCTACTAGCCAGCTGACTCTGCCAAGGGGTGCAAACAGACTCTCTGGGTTACAGTGGAGAGCAGAGTGTAGACTGTACCTCTGGACATTCTGTAAGCCACGGAGCAGCAGCCTTCTCCTGGCTATAACAGAGTGTAGACTGTACCTCTGGACCGCCTGCATGCTACAGAACAGCGGATGGCTAGTGGTCTACCGCCCTGTTAAAAGAGAAATGCGTGGCTTGGTTCTCTGGTAATTTTCACATAAACAGGTGGGAAATCTTTCCCCCAGCAAAAGTTAAAGGTGCTACAGTATAGATAACATCTTTATGTAGAGTAAACTCTTTTATTTTTTTTAATAATACATCCACAGAGCTTTTAGAAAGGTGCGGAATATAAGTATTGCTTAATGAATTTATCATTTGAAAGATTTTTGCAGGTCCAAAATGTATGTGGAATCTAGTGACTGAATGTTATCAATAGCACCATCTAGTGGCCGAATGTTATCTATAGCACCTTTAAATTAATTGGAATCATAGAAGCGGTCGTGACATTCGAACTGGATCATTTTGGGGTAAAATCATCCCTTTTTTTTTTGCATGAAACAACGTGTTGTTGATTTAAAGAAATGCGATGATCTCTCCTCGCGTCTCGCTTGCATCAGTCATGGCTTATGGTGATTTAGTTTGGGGTGGCGATTGCCAGAAAACCAAATCAAGACTTCTGAATTCACGTGGGGCGAATATAACGCTCACGTGCCAAAGGAACGTCTGTCTATTACCTGTTAAAAATAGGAATTATCTTTGCTGAAATGTTTTTTTTATAATATTTTTTTTTACCAGTTCATAGTGTTCTCATGATGATGTGGCCTGTGATGCGGCCCCTTGCCTCAAACGCACCCTGTGTTTGAATGCTCCACCGCAGCGTGTAGCACCTACTGATCTGGAGACGGGCACCGGATCACCAGCGCCACCAGGGGGCGTATAGCTACGGGTGGGCCAATCGGAGGGCTTCATTCTGTAAGCTAATAAAGAAGCTAACATGGAGTCGAGGCTGGATCACCTAGCTTCTCGGCTACCTGTCATTGAATACTGCTTAGATTTGTAATGATGTGACCAATGAAAATAAAACATTAGGCTTCTGGTTTTGTCACTTGATACAGTAGGTCTGATGTATTTTGAGTGGCAGTGAATTTCACACAACCGCCAGCAGGGCTGTCATATGATTGGTGTTCGAATGGGCTGTGGCCCCGCCTGATTTCCTCTGGTCCCGCCTCCTCTCAGATATCTGTCTGCATCGCTGATGAACTCACTCTGTCAGCTTGAGCCAAACCACCTGTACTGTCTAGTCTAGCATACAGTATGGGGCAAACACCAACATTCTATCTGCATGTCAATCGTATTGTTTTCTTTGTGAACATGTCAATCAAACAATCTTTCATGTCTCTGCACTGCAGTTCTTTTTACTAGCACTTCCTGGTTCATCTTTTTCTAGTGTCGCCTCTAATCAAACCAGGAAAACCCGTACGACATCTTGGCTAGTAGGCTATGGCTATGCGACATGTGGACAGCCTACTGGTGACTATAGGTACTGCGCAGGATCCGGACCGGCCGTCTGATTAAATAGCTGTTTATTGCTCACCATCATGGCAATGATGGAATATATTGAAATGCTATGGATTACCTTGTAGCTACAAACAACGTGGGTTTCTGTATGGAAGGTCTTGAGATCACTTGAGTAGCATGCTGGGAGTGGGGTGAAGTCCCTCCCCCTTCTCTTTGGACCAACCACGGGACCCTATTTCGGAAGAAATATGAGCGGCAGTCGACGGAGAGAGATGAATTATTTTTCAGTTTATTTTGTGCCATGAATTACACACACAATGTTTGTCGATTTTAAAAGTGTAATTGTCAGCTCGCTAGCATCAAAAGCTATCGATAATGACAATGAGTCATCAACTTTCTTGCAAAATGATCATTTAAATTGACAAAACGTATGTGTACTTCATGGCACAACTCAGATGGGATCAAAACATTATTTGACTACCATTATATTTATTCTGAAATAGGGTCCCATGGTGTGTTAGAGGAAGGGGAGGGGCTTACCCTCTATAGTGTGTTAGAGGAAGGGTAGGAGCTTAACTATAGTGTGTTAGAGGAAGGGGAGGGGCTTACCCTCTATAGTGTGTTAGAGGAAGGGGAGGGGCTTCTCTATAGTGTGTTAGAGGAAGGGGAGGGGCTTCTCTAGTAGTGTGTTGGAGGGGGGGGGGGGGGGGGACCAGGAAGAAAGGAAGGTGTGATGTTAAATGAAGTATTCTCTCCCCTGTGTATCGGAGCCATAATTTATCTGTGTATAAGTCATTTTGATTATTTGAACAACTTAAAAATGAGACAAATAAACTGTACAAAAACTGATCTTCTGGACTGGATTATTTGTTTTAAATTCATTTTTAAGATGCAAAGCATCTCTATGAACAGCAATGTTTCACACTCACTCATTCGCTCGCTCACTCACTCACCAGTTAGACTCCCTACAAACTTGGTATCTCATGTACAAACCCACCCCTACTTTAACCTCATTGGACCCCACCGTAACCCTAACCTTAAAGGAACACGCCAACATTATGTGAAATGCTCTTACCATCTTCTCCAGAGACAGACAAGACGATAGATACCAATTTTCTCTCAGTAGAAGACTATCCAGCTGCAAACTAGCCTAGCTTAGCACAAATTAATGGAAGCCGATACGGACCAGCTAGCCTAGCTGTTGCCCAAAAACACCCCTCCCGGAGTTTTAAGCTAGGCTTAGTGGTCCGTATCTGCTTCCATTAATTTGTGCTAAAGGCTAGCTTGTAACCGGATAGCTTTCTACTGAACGCACAGAGAGGAAATTGGTATCCACCTCCTTGTCTGACTCTGGAGAAGACGGCAAGAGCATTTCACATAATGTTGGCGTGTTCCTTTAAAGGATAACTCCACTATTTTGGGAAATTAGCTTATTTAACATCTTCCCTGGAGTTAGACAAGAAGATGCATACCTTTTTTGTCTCTGTGCGTGCATTTTAGCTTTGGGAATAGATGCTCCGTTAGCATAGCTTAGCTTCATCACTGGAAGTGAGGCAGGACAGTAGCCTTACAGTGCCTTACAGTGTATTGCAAGGTCTGACATTGACCAAACTTGATATGCATGACCTTGGTGGGCTCTAGGTCAACTCCTGAAAAGGGGGTCAATGTCAGACTTTGCAATCAAAAGTTAGGGGGCTAATAACATTTGCCATAATTTCAGTGCGCCCCTAACTTTTGATTGCAAGGTCTGACATTGACCCCCTTTTCAGGAGTTGACCTAGAGCCCACCAAGGTCATGCATATCAAGTTTGGTCAATGTCAGACCTTGCAATACACTGTAAGGCACTGTAAGGCTACTGTCCTGCCTCACTTCCAGTGATGAAGCTAAGCTATGCTAACGGAGCATCTATTCCCAAAGCTAAAATGCACGCACAGAGACAAAAAAGGTATGCATCTTCTTGTCTAACTCCAGGGAAGATGTTAAATAAGCTAATTTCCCAAAATAGTGGAGTTATCCTTTAACCTCATTCGACCTCACGCCCCACCTTAACCTCCCATTAGACATGAGATACAGGGTTTGACAGCTAGATTTGATAAAACATGGGGTCGTTTCTTTACCTATGTTGGGGAACAGGGTTAAATCGACACCCCATAATAAGCAATGCTCACTTCTAGCCTCGCACTGTCTGGTTGGTTGACCCGTCTACAGGTGTAACCCCATGTTTACCTTCTCACTTAAAAAAAAAAAAAAAAGGGTTCCATTCTTCTCTTTCTGCTGTACAGTACATGTCCTGAGTGTACATATCTGTCCAATTGACTGTATGTCCGAAACATTATCTATATACCTGTATTTCTTTTGTGGTGTATTCGCTGTAGTCTATATTCAACAGACCTATATTTTGACTACTTATGTAGTTATGTGCAATATGTATATTGTTTATATTTAACAGACCTATATCTGGACTACTTATATGTAGATATGTGCAATACGTCTGGCATATATGTGTACAGTTTGACCAGCTCATTTCATATTGCAACGAAAAACTTCAATAAACAAAGTTTTGAAAAAAAAAGAAGACATGAGATACCAAGTTTTAGTGAATCCCACTGAGTTTAACGTAACATTTTCTTCCTCAAGATGTACATACCGGTATGTCCTTCTCCCCATCATTCCGTGGGGAGAAGGACAACGACGACACCCCCCCACTCCGCCTCTGCAGGGTAATAACGTGTTCCTGAATCCTGACGGACAGTAAGCCAACTCTGATCCTCATGGAGGTTTCACGGAACTGTTGTTGAACAACCACTGACTTTATTGCAAACACTTGGCTGATCTCGACTCTCAATCTATGTGGAGCTGCTGGGCTTATTGAATGTCTTGGTGAAGGTGAGAGGATTACAGTAATAACAGACTGCTTTATTGTTTGGCTTCATGGCGTTTGATTGTAGACGGCTTACGTTCCAGGAAGGAATTACTGGAAAACGCATTAGTGTTGAACCCGTACAGATTATATGAAACGTATAGTTTCTGTCTTCAGCAAGTTTTATAAGGAACATGTAGTTCTGCCATCAGACAGTTTTATAAGAAAGATACAGTATAGTTTCTGCCATCAGACAGTTTTATAAGAAACATATAGTATAGTTTCTGCCATCAGACAGTTTTATAAGAAAGATACAGTATAGTTTCTGCCATCAGACAGTTTTATAAGAAACATACAGTATAGTTTCTGCCATCAGACAGTTTTATAAAAAAGATACAGTATAGTTTCTGCCATCAGACAGTTTTATAAGAAACATACAGTATAGTTTCTGCCATCAGACAGTTTTATAAGAAACATACAGTATAGTTTCTGCCATCAGACAGTTTTATAAGAAAGATACAGTATAGTTTCTGCCATCAGACAGTTTTATAAGAAAGATACAGTATAGTTTCTGCCATCAGACAGTTTTATAAGAAACATACAGTATAGTTTCTGCCATCAGACAGTTTTATAAGAAAGATACAGTATAGTTTCTGCCATCAGACAGTTTTATAAGAAACATACAGTATAGTTTCTGCCATCAGACAGTTTTATAAGAAACATACAGTATAGTTTCTGCCATCAGACAGTTTTATAAGAAAGATACAGTATAGTTTCTGCCATCAGACAGTTTTATAAGAAAGATACAGTATAGTTTCTGCCATCAGACAGTTTTATAAGAAAGATACAGTATAGTTTCTGCCCTCAGAAGGTTTAATAAGAAACATAGTTTCTGCCTTCAGAAGGTTTAATAAGAAACATAGTTTCTGCCTTTAGAAGGTTTAATATGAAACATATAGTTTCTGCCTTCAGAAGGTTTTATAAGAAACATAGTTCTGCCTTTAGAAAGTTTAATAAGAAACATAGTTTCTGCCTTCAGAATGTTTAATAAGAAACATAATAGTTTCTGCCTTCAGAAGGTTTAATAAGAAACATAGTTTCTGCCTTCAGAAAGATTAATAAGAAACATAGTTTCTGCCTTCAGACAGTTTAATAAGAAACATATAGTTCTGCCTTCAGATAATTTCTTTTTGTGATCAAATCTTTTTTATTTTCAATTTTCAAACATGAAACAACACAACTCACAACACAATAAAACAATAATACATAAAAAGACATCCAAAAACATCAACTAACACAACAATGATTAGACAATAAATTAGACAGATTATACATAACACCCCAAGCCCCCTCCCTCACCAACCATCGCAGCCACGATCCCCAACCCTCGAGAGCCCCGAGTCAGGCACCCCAGCGAGTCAGAGCATCATGCCTTTTTAACACCCCGACCCGCCGGCGTGTATACCTTCCGCAACGGAATTCGGTTTCCGGGTTCCTCTGATTGGCCGCGACCGCCACGTGACCGCCACGTGACCCGCCCCCCTATCCAGCGCTGCCGCGCGCGGCAGAGCGAGCGGCCGCGGACTCGCTCGCTTCCTCAATTTATACGCATGGAAGCATTGACTGAATGAATGAATGAATGAATGAATGAAAACTTTATTTAACAGATTGCAGAATGGGTACAATACAGTACGGCTCAATACACACAATTGTTAAGGGGATGCAGACCTGAGAAAGACGTTTGTCTTGTTTACATCAGGGTCCCCCATTTTCAATTCATATAGAACGACTACGCCGTAACAAATCATTAAAGAAATATACCGTTAACTGGAATATGTTGTGCCTTTACACATATGTTGGATTATGTAATTGGTTTGTCATGACAAACAAATAAAATATTGCATTGCCGGCTGTCTCTGGCTTGCTCCAGCGGACACCAGAGCTCAGCCCGCTGCGAGAATGTGCTGCCGCGAGCGGCTTCGCTGAGCTCTGGCTCTGACTACATGCAGTCACTGATATGGAAGCAAATGAGTGCCAGAAGTTTTATGGAAGCAAATGAGTGCCAGAAGTATTTGAATTTAATCAGACACCGCATTTATAGCATTGAAAATAATAACTTTGAAAATCTGAATTTGAAAACATCTATCTGAATTTTTTCAGACACCGCATTTTTGTATCTGAATTATTTCAGACACCGCATTTATAGTTTCAGACACCGAATTTATAGCATTGCAAATAAATACTTTGAAAATCATGTATCTGAATTTCTTTGCTCTGAATTTACCTATGCGAAATAAAAATGCAGTGTTAATAAAACAATTCGAATGCATAATAAAATTCAATTCGACGCCAAAAAAAATTCGATGCATAATTGCGGTGTATATAATTTGATGTAAAAAATTCGATGCATAATTGCGGTGTATGGAATTCTATGTAAAAAACCAACATCCGGGTATCCAGCTGCAGAACCACAGAACCACCACAGCAGCAGCAGGCTGAGGCCCCTCGCTTCCATTGGCTGATTTGGGTCACGTGATTTGGGTCACGTGACCGTCCCAGCCAATGGCTGAATTGGAGTATTGCACTGCGGGCATTGGCTGACGCACTGCGGGATTGATTGATTGATTGAAAACTTTATTAACAGATTGCAGAATGGGTACACGTGACCGCCACAGGCCCTGATTGATTGATTGAAAACTTTATTAACAGATTGTAGAATGGGTACAGTGACCGATTGATTGATTGATTGATTGATTGAAAACTTTATTAACAGATTGCAGAATGGGTACAGTGACGTCACAGGCCCGGATTGATTGATTGATTGATCTGATTGATTGATTGAAAACTTTATTAACAGATTGTAGAATGGGTACAGTGACCGATTGATTGATTGAAAACTTTATTAACAGATTGCAGAATGGGCACAGTGACATCACAGGCCCGGATTGATTGATTGATTGATTGAAAACTTTATTAACAGATTGCAGAATGGGTACAGTGACGTCACAGGCCCGGATTGATTGATTGATTGATTGATTGAAAACTTTATTAACAGATTGCAGAATGGGTATAGAGGTGTGATAGGTGTGAGAGGTGTGATAGGTGTGAGAGGTGTGAGAGGTGTGATAGGTGTGATAGGTGTGAGAGGTGTGATAGGTGGGATAGGTGTGATAGGTGTGAGAGGTGTGATAGGTGTGAGAGGTGTGATAGGTGTGATAGGTGGGATCGGTGTGATAGGTGTGAGAGGTGTGATAGGTGTGATAGGTGTGATAGGTGTGAGAGGTGTGATAGGTGTGAGAGGTGTGATAGGTGTGAGAGGTGTGATAGGTGTGATACGTGGGATCGGTGTGATAGGTGTGATATGTGTGAGAGGTGTGAGAGGTGTGATAGGTGGGATCGGTGTGCTAGGTGGGATCGGTGTGATAGGTGTGAGAGGTGTGATAGGTGTGATCGGACACCTCTCACACCTCTCACACCTATCACACCTCTCACACCTGTCACACCTCTCACACCTCTCACACCTATCACACCTATCACACCGATCCCACCTAGCACACCGATCCCACCTATCACACCTCTCACACCTATCACACCTATCACACCGATCCCACCTAGCACACCGATCCCACCTATCACACCTCTCACACCTCTTACACCTATCACACCTATCACACCTATCACACCGATCCCACCTATCACACCTATCACACCTATCACACCTCTCACACCTATCACACCTATCACACCTCTCACACTTATCACACCTATCACACCTCTCACACCTATCACACCGATCCCACCTATCACACCTATCACACCTATCACACCTCTCACACCTATCACACCTCTCACACCTATCACACCTATCACACCTATCACACCTCTCACACCTATCACACCTATCACACCTCTCACACATATCACACCTCTATACCCATTCTGCAATCTGTTAATAAAGTTTTCAATCAATCAATCAATCAATCCGGGCCTGTGACGTCACTGTACCCATTCTGCAATCTGTTAATAAAGTTTTCAATCAATCAATCAATCAATCAATCAATCAATCAATCCGGGCCTGTGACGTCACTGTACCCATTCTGCAATCTGTTAATAAAGTTTTCAATCAATCAATCAATCAATCAATCAATCAATCAATCAATCAATCAATCAATCAATCAATCAATCAATTAATCAATCAATCAATCGGTCACTGTACCCATTCTACAATCTGTTAATAAAGTTTTCAATCAATCAATCAGATCAATCAATCAATCAATCCGGGCCTGTGACGTCACTGTACCCATTCTGCAATCTGTTAATAAAGTTTTCAATCAATCAATCAATCAATCAATCAATCAATTAATCAATCAATCGGTCACTGTACCCATTCTACAATCTGTTAATAAAGTTTTCAATCAATCAATCAGGGCCTGTGGCGGTCACGTGTACCCATTCTGCAATCTGTTAATAAAGTTTTCAATCAATCAATCAATCAATCAATCAATCCCGCAGTGCATCAGCCAATGCCCGCAGTGCAATACTCCAATTCAGCCATTGGGTGGGACGGTCACGTGACCCAAATCACGTGACCCAAATCAGCCAATGGAAGCGAGGGGCCTCAGCCTGCTGCTGCTGTGGTGGTTCTGTGGTTCTGCAGCTGGATACCCGGATGTTGGTTTTTTACATCGAATTCCATACACCACAATTATGCATCGAATTTTTGACATCGAATTATATACACCGCAATTATGCATCGAATTTTTTTTTTGGTGTCGAATTGAATTTTATTATGCATTCGAATTGTTTTTATTAACACTGCATTTTTATTTCGCATTGGTAAATTCGGAGCAAAGAAATTCAGATACATGATTTTCAAAGTATTTATTTGCAATGCTATAAATTCGGTGTCTGAAACTCTAAATGCGGTGTCTGAAATAATTCAGATACAAAAATGCGGTGTCTGAAAAAATTCAGATACATGTTTTCAAATTCAGATACATGTTTTCAAAGTAATTATTTTCAATGCTATAAATGCGGTGTCTGATTAAATTCAAATACTTCTGGCACTCATTTGCTTCCATACTATGAGTGTTGTTGTAGCCAGCGGGTAAATCGTGATTTTTTTATTTGTTTGTCATGACAAACCAATTACTTAATCCAACATATGTGTAAAGGCACAACATATTCCAGTTAACGGTATATTTTTTTGATGATTTGTTACGGCGTAGTCGTTCTATATGAATTGAAAATGGGGGACCCTGATGTAAACAAGACAAACGTCTTTCTCAGGTCTGCATCCCCTTAACAATTGTGTGTATTGAGCCGTACTGTATTGTACCCATTCTGCAATCTGTTAAATAAAGTTTTCATTCATTCATTCATTCATTCATTCATTCATTCATTCATTCATTCATTCATTCATTCATTCATTCATTCATTCATTCATTCATTCAGTCAATACTTCCATGCCTATAAATTGAGGAAGCGAGCGAGTCCGCGGCCGCTCGCTCTGCCGCGCGCAGCAGGACAGGGGGGGCGGGTCACGTGGCGGTCGCGGCCAATCAGAGGAACCCGGAAACCGAATTCCGTTACGGAAGGTATACACGCGACCCGCCGTGGGCCCGAACCAAGGGCCCCCCCCACCCCGAGCCTGTGACCCTCCGACACAATCAAAGGGGCCCAGAACACATACATAACCAGTTAAAATAAGTTGTCACAAAGTATAAGGAAAATAAAACATTTACTATAAAATGGGCTTCCTGAGCCCCCTCCATCTCCAGGCCCGGCAGCCGCGAACCCCAACCCCGGAGGACCCGGAGTCTGGCGCCCCCACGAGCCAAAGCATCACGCCTCTATAATGCCTCGACCCGCAGAGACCCCGAACCAGGCCCCCCCCCCCCCCCAGTCCGAGCCCACGACCACCAGACCCACAGCTAAAGGGGGCCCAGAAAATATACATAATTAAAATTACGAGAAAAAACAAAAAGGGGTGGCTAGGTGGCGCAGTGGGCAAGGCGCTCGCCACCAATGCAGGAGATGCTGGGTTCGAGCCCAGCTCTCTGCGTTGCTACCAGCTTGGCTGGTCGTTCATACTAATACAATTGGCAGTATTAGGGGGTGGGAAGCTGGTGGGTGGGGATCGGACGTTGTGGACAGCGACTCCTACAGGTCGGTTGGTGCGCCTGCGCAGTAGAATCAGGAAGCGACGAGGGCGGCATGTCCCTCCCACGCAGACCCTCGCCGCTGAGAGATCGCGCTGTGCAGGGGAAAAGATGCGACGGCTGCCTCCTTGAGTACCGGAGGGGACACGTGATGCAAGGCTTCGTCCACATTGCAGCCGGCTTGTGGGAGGCATGGCCTAACAGCGTTCGAGACAGGGGAGGGTAGAATTGGACAATATGAAATTGGGGAGGGAGAAAAATATAAAAATGGGGAGAAAAAGTAGATAAAAAAAAAAGAAAAAACAAGTGGACAATGGCACTCGCTCGCTCTCCCAGACTGCATCCTGTTGTGTACTGTTAGGTTATCAAACCATCCCAAGTCCTTTAGATTGATATATATGGACCAGCTGACAGATTCAAGCGACAAAGGTGTATTTCAAACGGAGTCTTTATTGTCGATCACATAGAGAGGAGAACAGTCCGACCAGCCCTTCCACGGGGCTCAGTCTCGCACAGAATGAAGACACACATTACATTTATACCCCTCGTGGACAAAGGAAGAGAAGGGAGGGGTGCGTGTGTGTGTGTGGCTGTGCGTGTCTATGTATGTGTGTGTGCTTGTCTGTGTGTGTGTGTGTATGTATGTGTGTGTGTGCTTGTCTGTGTGTGTGTGTGTGTGTGTGTGTGTGTGTGTGTGTGTGTGTGTGTGTGTGTGTGTGTGTGTGTGTGTGTAAGTGAGAATGTAGGGAGGGATATGATTTATCTGCCCCTCCTCTGACTGGCCGAGCCACAGCCCCAACAAATCAAGAGGGATGCAGCAACAGGGTCATCAGGTCACTCAAGAGGCATGGGGGGGCTGAGCGAGGGATGAAAGAGTGTGTGTGTGTGTGTGCTTGTCTGTGTGTGTGAGTGTGTGCTTGTCTGTGTGTGTGTGTATGTGTGTGTTGAAAGAGGACTGGGGATCCAGATGTAGAGAGAGAGAGACACAGATGTACGGGGGGCCCCCCTACAAGGGTGCAGCCTGCAGGATAATGAAAGACCCTCACCACCCCAATAACAGCCTGTTTCAGCTGCTGAGGTCAGGCAGACGCCTGCAAATCTCAGCTACTAGGACAGAGCGGTTTAGGCTCAGCTTCTTCCCCCAGGCCATCAGAGCCATGAACAATGTACATTGAGTGCTCAGAACATTGAACTGTCCACACACAAGCACACATGAACACACACACGACACGCACACTGTGCACGCTCACACACGAGCAGCCACTTAACACTTTAACATGAGCGGGCACACACTCATGTCGCACACACGCACACTTATGGCCAAAGGAAAGGTCAAGTGTATTGCACTACCAAAGCTAACTAGCATGTCACACATGCGCTGTAAATAACTATGTACAGATACCGAGATGTCACTCCATGTTACCTGCTATCTGTTACTGCACAATGTTGTTTCTTCTTTTGATTCTATTATATGTACCACTGTATTGCACATCGTTGCGGGCAAGACCACCCGCATTTCATTGTATACCTGTATGCCGTGACAATTAAAACTCTTGACTTGACTTGACTTGACTTGCACGAGCACAGATATAAGATACTGTATCAGACATTAATAAACTGAAGAACCTATCAACTTAAGATATTCGACATCAATGAACTGAAAAACCTATCAGTACTGACGTGCCACACTGTTACGTGGTTACGTCATAGGAGCTGACGCTGTGCGTTCACTCCAGAGAATGCATACTGAGAGCGAGTCAAGTGCGCGGGCACTAGAACGGCGGAGAATTGAAATAAAGATTATTGTTTAAATACGGAGTTGATTTTCTTTTCTTTTTTTTTCATTTTTTTCAACTTCTTTTTATTTGAATAACAGGTGTACAGCAGATACATGTCCCACAGCACACAGCAATTATCTCACCCTCTGGTCCCTTCCCCCACCTGCGGCCAACAAAACTAAATAAAGACAGGACAATAATCAAATAAAAATAAACAATAAATAATAACAACAATGACAACAACAACATCATTGTTATACAACAGACAGGCCTCTTACGCGTCTGTTGTACAACTTCTTCCACTAGGGAAACCCACCTCCAAGAAATACACAACCAGGGACAGACACCCCAAGAGCCCCGGCCCCCACCCCTACCCCAACCAAACAGCAAAACCACCAATCGACACGGCCAGCGACAGCATGCGGATATATTCGCATACCGCCACTAGCCGTATCAATCAACAGCCCCCCTGCTCAATCGAGAAAACAGCGGAGACCAAAGGTCCCGGAACATCCGCCCCCGGCCACGTTCCTCCAAGGTCAATCTCTCCAATGGAAGAAGCTGGGATATCTGATCTTGGAACATCTCAAAAGTGGGCGAAGAGTCATTTTTCCAAAACAGGAGAATACATTTCTTGGCAAAGTATGTTATAACAATCAGCAGTCTATATAATTTTGTAAATACAGATTTTGTAAATGAATGAATACAATTCCAGAATCGTTTTAGTTTATCACAGTGCCAAAACATGTGTAGAAATGTTCCTTCGTTAGTTTTACATCTAGGACAGTTTAATGAGTTATCTCTAGACATTTTATGCATTTTTATTGGAGTTAGATACAATTTATGGATAAATTTTAAATTAGCTTCTTTGATTTTGTTACTTGTAAATGGAAAGTGTATTCTATCACAAATATTTAGCCATGTATTTTCTTCAAATTTCATGGTTAGGTCTGTCTCCCAGATCCTCAACAAAGGCAAAAAAGATGAGTGACATTCTTTGGAGAAGATGTCATACAATTCACTAATTTTACCTTTAATTGTGGTCGATGACATTAGTATTTCTTCTATTTCATGTAATTCTAGTCTTAGTTTTTTTCTCTTCTCAGTATATTTATAATGTTTCGCATTTGTATATATTTAAAGAAATCAGTATTTGGGATGGCATATTCTGTTCTTAAATCCATAAATGATTTTAACTGCATATTTGTGTGAAACAGGTCTTTGAATTGACTTATCCCCAACTGAGCCCATTTGAGTATATTAATTGATCTTAGATGTTTATCTAGATCAGGATTGTGATAGATAGGAGAGTATATGGAGGTACAATTGGTGATACCAAGTTTTTTTGAGCAGTCCTTCCAAGCACATAGTGTTTTAAAAACAGTGAAACAATTACCTATGTTTCTTATCTTTTTAAATGGTTTTAAAAATATGAGAGAGTCCAATGGTAACGGGTCAACAAATTTAGCTTCTAGCTGAAACCACTGTGAGTCCTGTCTTCCCAACGACCATGACAGTACATTTCTTAATTGGGCTGAGCAAAAATAATGTTGGAGATTTGGGAGACCGAGACCTCCCATGGATTCTGGCTCCATAAGTGTCAATAACTTTATCCTAGGCATTTTGTTGCACCAAATACATTTTGAGATGGGTCTATTGATAGATTTGAAAAATTCTGTAGATAAGTAACATGGTAACATTTGAAAAAGGAAATTTAGTCTTGGAAGGACGTTCATTCTTATTACATTTATTCTTCCCAGCAGAGATAATGGGAGCGTGGACCATTTACACAAATCGGTTTTTATCTTTTCTATAAGAGGACAATAGTTTTCCCTGTACAAGTTATTTTAAATGAAGTACTCAATATCTAACAATGGCGACGAGGATAAACTCCAAAGTTAAATCTGTATAGAGTTATCACGTTGTTGAGACGAGAACATGGACAACTTGCCGAAGTTTGAATGCTACAATGAGCCGGCTACACTGGCACCAAGGTGGACCAGGTGGCTAATGGCGTTTGAGCTTTACGCTGACGGGAAAGGGTTGATTCTGTCTGTCGGTGTGGACGCCACGGTGAGACAGAGAAGAAGGGCTATGCTCTTACATCATGCAGGTACGGACGTACAAGATGTGTTCCCTACACTGCCCGACGGGGGAGGACCGACGGACTATGCTAAAGCTGTTAGGGCGCTAAATGACTACTTTGTGCCGCAGGTAAACACTGCGTTTGCGCGCCAAGCTTTCTACCAAGTGTCACAGAAACCGGGTGAAACTGTACAGCAGTTTGTGACGAGGCTTCGTCAGGCTGCCAGAGACTGTGCGTTTGCTGCGGACATTAGCAATCAAATAAGAGATGCGGTGCTGAGCAGGTGCACGTCAGACTATGTACGGAGAAAGTTGCTGGAGAAACCACAACTGATGCTGCCGCGCGTTTTGGAAATAGCGGCGCAGTGTGAACGAGTGGAGACGCAAATGGCGGCAATGAAGATGAGTGACGGAGACAGCGCTGAGGGGAGAGAGACGGTGAACCGTGTCTTCAAGAAGGAGGGACAATTCCAGAAGTGGAAACCAATAGCCTCGTGGAGATCGTGGAGAAGGAAAAGAGAAATCCAAATCCAACAAAGTGTGCTACAGATGTGGACACGGGGATCATCTGGCCAATGATTCTGCATGTGTAGCAGAGTGAAGTTGTTATGCTAGAATCATGGACAGAAACTGTTATCTTTCATCTTAAATAAGTAGGCCAAAACGGAAACACTCTTACTTTGAAGGAACAAAGTGGACCGAGCTCACTCTAGTGTTTTTGGAGGGGTGCCTTGGTTACTAGTTTATATTAATTTCCTCATATTGAGTTATTGATTCTCCAAACGAAACCCCTTTTGGTCTTTTATAATGGGTTTAGAGAGGATAGGTCATCTTTCCAGTTGAGTAATTGTTGTATAGTAAATACTTTCAACCAATGTACAAAATGGTTTAGCCGGTTTGTCGACGAGAGACACGCCGGCGGAAGTGATCGCTCTCTTTGAGTTTGTCATGAACGAGAGCAGAGGTACGCCCTTTCGGTTATCTAATATCTGGTTTAATTGCTATGTATAACTTGTAAAATTGATTTATGTTTTGGTTTTGGTACTGAAATACCCTGTTGTGTGATGACATTAATTCACCCTGTGTAAAACAGCCACAGTACGGTTGTGTGCTAACTAGTATTCTGTTGGGCAATCACAGGTGGACTACACGGTGATGATGGTAACTCACGCCATGTTTTGTGTGTGCTGTGTTGGTTCAATAACAGGTATGAACCGTTGTTTTTGTACTTCGGTTTAATTAATGCTTACACACTGTCTTTCATTTCATATTATTTCATATGTTTTTGCTGAAGTTGACTTGTACTGAGCTACATGTATTTAATAGTAGCTAACAATTGTTGTAACTGTGGATGGCGCGCTGTTTTGAATGTGCGCGCGCGCTCTCTCTTTGAGTTTGTCATGAACGAGAGCAGAGGTGGACTACACGGTGATGATGGTAGCTCACGCCATGTTTTGTGTGTGCTGTGTTGGTTCAATAAAAGATCACCAATAAAACAACCATCAATTGAGTACCGTTGTCGGAGTCTACTTCCACCTCACACCAGACACAACGCAGATTGGATCACGCTACAAACTGGTGCCGAGACAACCCGGATCAACTGGTCAGCGGAAGCCGACCACCGGTGTTGCTGGAGAGACGTGGAGGCTTCATGTGCGGCCTAGACGCGTGGATGCTGCCGGCGCGGCCTGGTCACGGGGACGCTGCATTCGCCGTCTGTTCCTGAGGTCTGTTCCTGAGGAGGCTGGAGAGCACTGAATCCTTTGAAAAAGATACGGTCTCTCATCAAGTTTATTGATTTTGAGTGTGTTACCTAAAACACGCTGTGAGTATAACGGTAAAAGTACCATTTGATACTGAAAATGACTTTGAACGTAGGAAACACTCCTACAGGGAACTTGACTGTGGGGAGAGGGAGAGGGGTTCTAAGTTACACACCGGTTATGCAGTCTACTCCGGCGAGTCCAGGTGGTTCAGGTTCCTCTAGTCCTGGAAGGGGGAGTGTAGAGGGTCACTCTGAGAGAAATGCCCAATCGTTACTTTTCACCCCGGTTGTTCCCTCACCTGGTGAAATTAACAACACTAGTGTTGAAACATCCCCCAGTCAAATGGCCAATTTGATAAAATCCATTGGGTCAGAAATAGGGGAAGCTATTAGAATGACGTTAATGCAGAACACAATCACGGGAACTTCACCTGTATTAGCTTCTCAAAATCCCCAACCGACGTTCCAACCTGATCAATGTGGGAATACTGTGATTGATGCATCCAAAATGAATCTTGTGTTACGTTCAGATGCAAATGCCCCCCCCTATTTTAGAGGGGACAGCACAGATAAGTGCTCTGTTTTTGAGTGGGAGGAACTCATGAGGACGTATATCAGAAAGAAAAATAACTGTACTGGAGCTGAACAAGTTGAGGAGCTTATGAACAAGCTAATGGGGAGGGCCCGGGACGTTACCAAAGTATGGATGCGTAGCAACTCAACTGTCAGTGAGGTGGGTGTTATTTTTAGCATTCTGAGACAACATTTTGGTGATATTATTCACTCAGATCTTCCATTAGCTGACTTCTATGCAGTCAAAGCATATGCAAGCGAGAATCCTCTTGACTATTGGATTAGGCTTAACAAAGCAGCAGAAGCCACAGAGCAGTGTCTTCTTAGTAAGGGGGAATCTCAGACTAGCCTGAGCCAGCATCTAGTTCTCATGTTCATCCGTAACTGCCCCGATAAGGAGTTGTCTTTAGTGTTCAAAAGTAAGCCATCTCGTGAGTGGACAGCAGGTGAGGTGCAGGGACATTTGGATGAATATTTGAGAGAACATAGAGCGAGTCGAGGTCGGTTGACACAACATGTGGTCGCCATTGAGTCATCACAGGAGAGGGTGGTTGTTAATCACGAACAAAGCGTGTCACCTATGGCTGTCAGTAGTCCAGAGCTAGAGCAGCTGTCGTCTGTATCTGAGAATAACACAATGGATAGAGTTTTGAGAGTGTTAGAAATGGCTTTAGGCAACAACACTCAGTCTGTACAAAATGGCCCTTATGTACAAAATGGCCCTTATGTACAAAATGGCCCCCATAAACAGTTCCCCAAACATTCTCAAGAATGTCAGGTTTGTGGCAGTTTGGAGCACAACACTAGGACGCACTGTAGGACGCACAGGCTGTGTTTCAAGTGTCTGGGTCCAGGGCATATTGGTATCTATTGTGGGCAGACCACTCCTAGACAGCCCCCTGGTCAGAGACAGGCTGGTCCTCCTCCGGAAAACTAGCCGGCCCTCATTCAAAGGAGGACAATGTGGGCCCCTATGGTTTTTCCTCCAATTGCAATGATGATATTCAGTCTGTATATACGTCCGTTTGTGAAGCAGCACCCAAAGACAAGACAGTAATTATGCAGAATGTGACCAGAACATCCCAAAGTGACAGTTTATTTTTCACCGTATTAACAGGAGACAAGGTTGAGTTACAGGGGATGTTAGATAGCGGATCCATGGCTACTTCTCTGCGCGCTGATGTGGTTCCTCGGCTGAGGGAGGCAGGAGTAGTGACGGGTGATTTGATATCGACTACCAATGTTGTTCTTGTGGGGTGTGGTGGGAAACAGACTAGTCCGGTGGGAACGTGTGAGCTGAAACTTAAGCTTTACGGTTTTGAATACATAGTACCAGTCTTGATAGTGGAGGGTCAGGTTGATGAGCTCATTATAGGCACCAATGTGATGAAGCCCTTAATCAGACAGTTCAAATCCACGGGGGCCTACTGGCGCATATTGGGAAAAGCTGAGTCACCATGTCAGGACGAAAACAGTCAGTTTATCAGGTTCA
This sequence comes from Notolepis coatsorum, assembly GCF_963971535.1. Lineage (NCBI taxonomy): Eukaryota > Metazoa > Chordata > Actinopteri > Aulopiformes > Paralepididae > Notolepis > Notolepis coatsorum. Next base: position 93,311 of record NW_028173449.1, read on the forward strand.
TGGCCAACCTTGAGAGATGGAGGGGGGAGGAAATTCCTGACAAAGTGGGAACAGTCAAGTTGAAACAGGCCGTAACACTTGAACCGATGAGTGAGCATGTAGTGTGGGGTCGTCTCCCACCCAGGACAAAACTTTCTATGGGAAGTACTGTTATTGTTGAGCCCAGCGCCTCTCGTTGTGTGCACCGTAACATACTAGTTGGCAGGGTAGTTACACCTCTCTGGGGGGATGGGTGGCTTCCTGTCAAGATTATAAATCCGACTACCAAAGCTATCACCTTGAGAAGGAATGCGAAAGTGGCTGACGTGTATCCATGCATTGCATTAGAAGATTTTGACAGTGATACGAACACGTCAGTTCACCAGAATGCCGGTAGAGTAAGTAGTGGCAGCTCTCATGGCAGTCTTACAGCTAAGAGTTGTGCTAGCAACAATGTAGCTAGGGGGAATGATAGACTGGCTAGTCTAGGGCTCCAGAACCTGTCAGTTGATGACTGTCAGGTCTCACCAGTCTGGAAAGATAGACTGACTGACCTAATTGAGAACTATGAGGATGTGTTTTCTAGACACCGGTTGGATTGTGGTGAGGCTAGTGGCTTCTGTCACCGTATCCGACTGACTGACGATCGGCCCTTTCGGTTACCTTACCGGAGGCTCTCCCCCGCCCATTACCAAAAGTTGAGAGAGACTCTGAACGAGATGGAGGACAGGGAGATAATTAGGAAGTCGAGTAGCGAGTATGCATCCCCCCTTGTTCTTTGTTGGAAAAAGAATGGGGACTTGAGACTGTGCACAGATTTCAGGTGGTTAAACGCTCGCACAGTGAAAGATGCACATCCATTACCTCATCAAGCGGATGTACTTGCAGCGTTGGGAGGCAATGCCTTTTTCAGTTCTATGGATTTGACATCCGGATATTACAATGTCCCACTGCATGAGGATGATAAGAAATACACTGCGTTCTCCTCTCCTCTCGGCTTACATGAATATAACCGTATGCCCCAGGGGCTTTGTAACAGTCCAGCTACGTTCATGAGAATGATGCTCACAATCTTTGGTGATCAGAACTCACTGAGTCTTCTCTGTTATTTAGATGACCTTCTGGTCTTTGGCAAGTCTGAAGTAGAGAGCTTGCAGAGGCTGGAGATGGTATTTCAGCGTTTACAAGAACACAACCTGAAGTTGTCTCCGTCTAAGTGTCAGTTTCTGAGAAAGTCACTGAAGTTTTTGGGACACATTGTTTCTCGGGAAGGGATAGCCACAGACCCCGATAAGGTGCAGGCTATAGTGGGTGTGACGGAGAGCGATATTATGGAGTCGGATGGGGTCACCCCGTCTGCCAATAAGATCCGGTCATTTTTAGGAATGGTGGTGTATTATCAACATTACATTGAGAACTGCTCTGTAGTTGCAAGACCACTGTTTCAGTTGACCACGGGTGTGAAAAAGCCACGGAGAGGCAAAGTAAAAGGGAAGAGAGCTGCCCCCCTTCGTAGGCTTAGTGCAGCAGACTGGACTGTGGAGTGTAGGGAGGCCTTTGAGGCGTTAAAAGCCGCATTGGTGGGACAAGCTCTGTTGGCTCACCCTGACTTTTCTCAGCCATTTTTATTGTCTGTAGATGCATCCACTAGTGGATTGGGAGCTGTGCTTTCACAAGTGCAGGAAGGGTGTAGCACAGCCAGGCCCATAGCTTTTGCTAGTAAATCTTTGAATCATGCTCAGTCTAAATATCCAGCTCATAGGCTTGAGTTTCTCGCCATGAAATGGGCTATACACGACAAGTTTAGCCATTGGCTGCGAGGACATAAATTTACAGTGTGGACAGATAATAATCCACTTAAGTACATCCTCACAAAGCCAAAACTCGATGCGTGCGAGCAGAGATGGGTGGCTAAGCTGGCACCTTTTGATTTTGACATTCAGTACATTCCTGGGCCTAAAAATACAGTAGCTGATGCACTGAGCAGGGAGCCTTTTACAAAGCCTAGGGTGATGCACCGGCTGACAAGGACCTCGTATGATGTCTTGTTGCGGGAGGCTAAGGGTTTGGAGGTGGATGACGTACAGAACATGTTCCGTCTTACCTGTGAGGAACCAGAGGTGAGAAGGGAGGGCCTAGGGTTGTCCACTCAGAGTTCCCTTAAGGCCAGTGGTGAGGTGGGTAGTGACAGTGGGAGCATATCCCGTGACGAGGTATCTGCTGTACTCCACACACATTGCTGTTGGGAGGATGGCGCAGCTATGAGAGCGGTCTCTCATGTGCAGCAGTTAGAAAGGCTGGTGTCCATGGGACAGAGCCCATTGCCGGTCATCACTCATGAGGAATTGTACGACAAGAAGTGCCAGGACCCTGTTACTAGTAGAGTTAAATTCTTTGTAGATAGAGGCCGCCGCCCATCTCGAAGAGAGAGAGTTCATGAGTCAAAAGAAACAAACCGCACACTGAGACAGTGGGGAAAACTCACAACCAAATTAGGAGTGTTGTACCGTGTTTCAAAACACGTTGTGAGTAAGAAGAAGGTCTTTCAATATGTTGTACCGAGCGCTCTGAGAGGACAGGTGCTGAAAGGGGTACATGATGAGGCTGGTCACCAGGGCCAGCAGCGCACATTGTGGCTCACTAGACAACGTTTCTATTGGGACTCCATGGAAAAGGATGTCAAAGAATATGTGAGTCATTGTAAGAGATGTGTACTGAGCAAAGCACCTGAGCCTGAGGCTAGGGCTCCGCTGGTATCTATAGTCACCACTGCACCACTGGAGTTGGTGTGTATTGACTTTTGGTCGGCTGAGGATGCCAATAATAAGTCCATTGATGTGCTTGTTATAACTGACCATTTTACCAAACTAGCATGTGCTTACCCGTGTCCCAATCAATCTGCCAAGACAGTGGCTAGGGTGCTCTGGAAGAATTTTTTTTCTGTTTATGGTTTTGCAGCCTGCATTCATAGCGACAGAGGGGCTAATTTTGAGAGTGCACTCATAGCAGAAATGCTTCAGATGGCAGGGGTTGAAAAATCCCATACCACGCCATACCATCCTATGGGAAATGGACAAGCAGAACGTCTAAACCGCACTTTAGGTAGTATGATCCGTGCTTTGCCACCTCGTTCCAAGGTGAAATGGCCTCAGATGTTGAACACTTTGACGTTTGCTTATAATTGCACAGTGCATGAGACCACAGGGCTCCCACCCTTCTTTTTGATGTTTGGCCGCACTCCAAGATTACCTGTCGATGTCATGTTTGAGAGTGTCCTTTTGGATGGAGATACGGTGGATGTGGATAAGTATGTCCAGTCACTGGGAAAGGATCTGAGGGAAGCAATGGCACTTGCTCAAAAGCATGCTGAGAAGCAACAGACCAGGCAAGCTGAGGTGTATAATAGACAGTTAAAGGGACATGCGGTAGAGAAGGGGGATCGGGTCTTGCTGGCAAATAAGGGGGAGCGAGGCAAGAAAAAGCTAGCTGACCGCTGGGAGAGTGCCGTCTATACTGTAGTGTGTAAAAACAGTGTGCTGAACATATACAGTATCCGTCATCCTGTCACAGGGAGGATTAAGACTGTTCATAGGAATTTGATTATGCCCGTCAATTTCCTGCCTCTGCCGTCATGGGATGAGCCAGAGATTGAGGTGTCTATTCCTGGCACTGTTCCGAGTGAGGAAATGACAGATGATTCGGATCAGGATGAGCTGAGAACTGCCCGGTGGGTTGCTCATCTTCCTGAGTCCAGTGTGGAGGGGGTAGTAGATACCGTGACAGGGACGGGTGTATCAGAGCCGGCAGAGGAGCAGGTGGGAAGTATGGGTAGTGATCAACATCATAGAATTACACTTGAGACACATAATGGTGGGGAGCAGGAGTGTAAACTGAAGAAACCACGTCACTTTTGGATGGAGGGACCAGATGCAGATGTTGAATCAGAGGAGTCATACTCTGTAATTGTTTATCAGGACAGTGATCAGTCGTCAGACACGACGACTGTGGAATCAGGCACTGAGGACATGATGGCTTCGGGGAAGGCCCCCTGTAGTTCATCCTTACTTGTTCCAGTGTGTGAACCTGAGTCGGCCATGTCAGGCACTGAGGACATGATGGCTTCGGGGAAGGCCCCCTGTAGTTCATCCTTACTTGTTCCAGTGTGTGAACCTGAGTCGGCCATGTCAGGCACTGAGGACATGATGGCTCAGGGGAGGGCCCCCTGTAGTTCATCCTTACTTGTTCCAGTGTGTGAACCTGGGTCGGCCGTTGTCACTGTCAAACCGAGTGTAGTTGGGGTACCTCTAGGGGTTTACACTAGGCTGGGGAGGTTGATCAGGCCAGTTAACAGGCTCATTCAGACGATGGCTGTACAGAGAGTCAGGACGCTGCTGTCATCTTAAAAGATGTCTCGATTTTTTTTAGTGATTCTTTTTAATTATAATTTTTTTTCTTTTCTTTCTTTGATTTTGCTGTGTGATTTTCTTTGGGTCATACTGGTAGTTATGGTTGTCTATTGCATTAGACATGATTTGGTAATTTTGGTGTATTCCATGGTATAAATATGTACATGGCATGTTTTTTTCTATGGTTAGATGAGGGATTAGCTACCCCTTTATTTTTCCTGATCCTTCACCGGATAGCTTTTGAGCTGGTCAACCTATTTTCTAGGTTTGGAATTAAGGGAATACACCGAGTTACATGTGACGCGTTGACTCATTGTAATTTTTAATTTTTTTTCCTATTTCTTTGGTTTATACTTACGCTGTTGAGTTGATTGAAGGGAACACTGTCCATGATCTGGCATAAAACAGTAGGGGAGAATGTAGCAGAGTGAAGTTGTTATGCTAGAATCATGGACAGAAACTGTTATCTTTCATCTTAAATAAGTAGGCCAAAACGGAAACACTCTTACTTTGAAGGAACAAAGTGGACCGAGCTCACTCTAGTGTTTTTGGAGGGGTGCCTTGGTTACTCGTTTATATTAATTTCCTCATATTGAGTTATTGATTCTCCAAACGAAACCCCTTTTGGTCTTTTATAATGGGTTTAGAGAGGATAGGTCATCTTTCCAGTTGAGTAATTGTTGTATAGTAAATACTTTCAACCAATGTACAAAATGGTTTAGCCGGTTTGTCGACAAGAGACACGCCGGCGGAAGTGATCGCTCTCTTTGAGTTTGTCATGAACGAGAGCAGAGGTACGCCCTTTCGGTTATCTAATATCTGGTTTAATTGCTATGTATAACTTGTAAAATTGATTTATGTTTTGGTTTTGGTACTGAAATACCCTGTTGTGTGATGACATTAATTCACCCTGTGTAAAACAGCCACAGTACGGTTGTGTGCTAACTAGTATTCTGTTGGGCAATCACAGGTGGACTACACGGTGATGATGGTAGCTCACGCCATGTTTTGTGTGTGCTGTGTTGGTTCAATAACAGGTATGAACCGTTGTTTTTGTACTTCGGTTTAATTAATGCTTACACACTGTCTTTCATTTCATATTATTTCATATGTTTTTGCTGAAGTTGACTTGTACTGAGCTACATGTATTTAATAGTAGCTAACAATTGTTGTAACTGTGGATGGCGCGCTGTTTTGAATGTGCGCGCGCGCTCTCTCTTTGAGTTTGTCATGAACGAGAGCAGAGGTGGACTACACGGTGATGATGGTAGCTCACGCCATGTTTTGTGTGTGCTGTGTTGGTTCAATAACAGATCACCAATAAAACAACCATCAATTGAGTACCGTTGTCGGAGTCTACTTCCACCTCACACCAGACACAACGCAGATTGGATCACGCTACACATGCCCAGCAAAAGAACAGACATGCAGGACGTGTAATGGAAAAGACCATTACGCGAAAGTCTGTAAATCAAAAGGTAAAGAAAGACAGACTGTGAGATGTGTTGAAACTGATGACCAGGACACTGGGAACAGAAACTATGCATTTGTGGTTGAGAGGGTCACATTTGATGTTGGGGGAGTAGATCTACTTATGCTAATCGATTCAGGTGCATCCACTAACATTGTAGATGAGAACACATGGGAAATGCTTAAGAGTAAAAAGATTAAATGTGTTTCTACCAAGGCAGTTAACAAACCGCTGTATACATACTCTTCCAAGGTGCCTCTTCCAGTAATGGGTGTGTTCAAATGTCATGTTAAGGTGGGAAAATGTGACACTGAAGCAGAGTTCACTGTAATACAGGGACGGGGGGAGCCACTGCTTCGGAGGAAGACTGCTATTGAGCTAGGTGGACTGAGGGTGGGTACAAACATAGCAGCAGTGACAGATGTTAAATCTGAAATACAGAGGCAATACCCCAAACTGTTTAAAGGTGTTGGTAAACTAAACACAAAGCAAATCAGTTTGCATATTGATGAGAGTCTAACACCAGTGGCACAGCCCCTGAGGAGGGTGCCATTTCACCTAAGGGAAGCAGTAGAGAAGAAAGTAAATCAGCTGCTGGTCATGGACATTATTGAGAAGGTTGAGGGACCTACACCGTGGGTGAACCCTGTTGTAGTTGCACCAAAAGCAAATGAGGACGACATCAGGATGTGTCTAGGCATGAGAAGAGCTAATGCAGCTATTATCAGAGGGAGGCTCTTACAGGGAATGAACGGGTCTGTCATTTTCAGTAAACTGGATTTGAAATGGGGATACCACCAATTAGAGCTCACACCAGAGTCCAGAGGTATCACTACGTTTGCAGTACACACAGGTACATACATTTACATTTACATTTAGTCATTTAGCTGACGCTTTTATCCAAAGCGACTTACAAGTTCTGTACGACAGGTCATCAGGAAGGGTACAACTCTATCAGCTGAGTAACAATATTCATCAAAATGTTGCGTGTTACAGTGTAGGTTAGTTTATTAGGACAAGTGTATGACAGTAAGTTTAGTTAGGGTTAGATTATTATTAAAAAAATTTCAGATAATGGTTGAAGAAGTGCGTCTTTAGTCGACGGCAAAAGATTGGACGGGATTCGGCTGTCCTAACTGGGGTGGGTAGTTCATTCCACCATTTTGTGGGGCAAGGACTGAGAATAGGCGGCTTCTCTTTGATGACCCTCCCGGAGCTTGGATAGGAGTAGGTCTGAGGTGGCCAGAAGATGCAGAGCGTAGGGGTCTTGAGGGTGTGTAGTTAGAGACCATTGACCGGAGGTAGGCGGGAGCGGTTCCCTTTGCCGCATGGTATGCTAGGTCGATGGCCTTGAAGCGGATACGTGCAGCAATGGGGAGCCAGTGCAGGTCCCTAAGAAGTGGGGTGACATGGGCCGACTTTGGTAGGTTTGAGATCAGGCGGGCCACTGCGTTTTGAATGAGTTGAAGAGGCTTGGTTGCAGTGGCCGGGAGGCCAGCTAGCAGTGCGTTGCAGTAGTCGAGGTGGGAGATGACTGTTGATTGGACGAGGAGTTGGGTGGCTTCTTTTGTCAGGAAGGGGCGGATCCTTCTGACGTTGCTCAGGAGGAATCTGCAGGTTCTGGTTGTCGCTGCGATGTGAGCAGAGAAGTTCAACTGGTCGTCGAGGACAACACCAAGGTTCTTGGCGGTCGGGGACGCGGTCACAGCTGCATTCTCGACTGTGATGGAGAGGTCGGTCAGGGGGGAGGATTTGGCTGGCAGGTGGAGCAATTCTGTTTTGCTTAGGTTCAGTTTGAGGTGGTTGGTCGTCATCCAGGCGGAGATGTCGGACAGACAGGCCGAGATCCACTCAGAGACGTGGATATCTGAGGGAGGGAAGGAGAGGAAGAGTTGAGTATCATCGGCATAACAATGATATGAGAAGCCATGAGACGTGATAATGTTACCCAGTGATTTAGTGTAGAGGGAGAAGAGAAGGGGTCCTAGGACCGAGCCCTGGGGGACACCCGTCCGCAGGGGGCGGGTGGCCGACAGAGTCCTTCTCCATGACACTTAGTAGGAGCGGTCGTTGAGGTATGATGTCAGCCATGTCAGCGCAGATCCAGCCACTCCCATTCCTGCGAGGGCCGCGAGGAGGATCTGATGGTTGACTGTGTCGAAGGCTGCAGGTACAAGAGACTCATATTTGGAGTGTCATCAGCTAGTGAACAGTATCAACATGAGATTGCCACAGCTACAGTGGGCATTGAGGGGGTAGAAAATATCTCAGATGACATAATTGTTCATGCCCCAGACCAGGAGACTCATGAAAAACGACTCCATGCAGTTCTGAAGAGATTGGAGGACTGTGGGCTGACTCTAAACAAAGAAAAGTGTCAGTTTAACATGGACAAGTTGATTTTCATGTTACTCTCACAGACGGGCATAGCATAGGCCCCACCACAGAAAGAATGAGAGCAGTAGCAGAGGCACAAGAGCCTGAGAACGCCTCCGAGACCCGTAGTTTTCTGGGCCTAGCGGGGTATAGTAGCCATTTTATACCACAGTTCGCTAGCATATCAGAGCCACTGCGGAGGCTGACCAAGAAAGACACAGCTTTCATATTCAGGCCAGAGCAAAAACAGGCATTTAGAGTGCTGTAAGAAAAGCTAGCTGAGGCCGGCACTCTGGCATATTTTGACAAAGATGCTCCTACGAAAGTCATAGCGGATGCAGGACCAGTAGGAATAGGAGCAGTCCTAGTACAACAACAGCAGCAGGAAATGGTGCCCATATGTTATGTGAGTAGGAGCCTGACTGATTGTGAAACAAGATATTCACAAACTGAACGATAAGCTCTCGCCTTAGTTTGGGCGTGCGAGAGGCTGCACCCATACATATATGGAAAAAAGTTTGACCTAGTAACAGACCACAAGGCTCTGGAGGCCATCTACAGTCCGACCTCTAAGCCATGTGCCCGTATTGAATGGTGGGTGCTGCGGCTCCAACCGTATGAGTTCAGAGTAATCCACATACCTGGAAAGGACAACATTGCAGATCCCCTGTTGCGACTGCTGGGAGAAAGCACAACAGACGGAAACCACAAGCACAGAGCGGAGGAATACGTGCGGTTTGTAGCCACACACCCTACGCCACGAGCACTGACCACCAGAGAGGTAGAGGAAGCCTCTGCAACAGATGAGGAACTCAGTGACCTGAGAAGTGCAATACAGAGTGGATGTTTTGACAAATGCCAAGTGTATGCACGCATTGCATATGAACTGTGTGTAATTGGACAGTTGGTGTTAAGGGGGACACGCATTGTACTGCCACACACACTCAGAGACAGAGCCCTGGAGTTGGCTCATGAAGGACACTGGGGGTTGTAGGCACGAAGCAGCACCTCAGGAGTAAAGTGTGGTGGCCAGGTATAGATAAGGCAACAGAGAAGTATGTGAGGTCATGTCACGGATGCCAAATAGTGTCGAGGCCTGATGTGCCTGAACCTTCGAGACCTACAGCACTTCCAGATGGGCCGTGGCAGGACTTAGCCACTGACCTACTAGGCCCATTACCAACGGGACACTCGATATTAGTTGTAATAGACTTCTACAGCCGTTACTACGAGTACGATATCCTGCAGTCGACCACTGCTGAAAAGGTCATTAACAGCCTGGAGAATATCTTCAGCAGACATGGACTACCTATTTCCATACGGTCAGACTGTGGACCACAGTATATGTTTGCACAGTTTCACGCATTCTGCCAGGAGAACGGGATTGAGCATGTGAAAACCACACCCAAGTGGGCACAAGCCAATGGGGAGGTGGAGAGACAAAACGCTTCACTGATGAAGTGGATTCGCATCGCACAGTCTGAGGGGCTGGACTGGAAGAAGGAGCTACGCAAGTATGTGACTATCTACCGGTCTATTGATCACTCCACAACAGGGAAAAGTCCTGCAGAGCTCCTGTTCAAGAGAAAGATCAGAGGAAAGCTCCCGGACATCATGACACCACAAAGAGACCTGGAGGTCAGAGACACTGATGCAGAGAGAAAAGGAAAGTCAAAACTGTACACAGACAACAAGAACAGAGCAAAATACTCTGATGTGTCAGTGGGAGACCAAGTCTTACTAAAACAAGACAAGACAGACAAGTTTACAACAACCTTTGACAACACACAAGGTTATCAGTAAAGATGGTAACAATGTGGTTGTCCAATCACCAAGTGGAGCGACCTATTCTAGGAACACTACATTCATCAAGAGATACTACACAGAGGATCCCGCTCCACAATCATCCAGCAAGACACAAATAACATGGACTGAGGGTGAGGAGAAAGAAAACACACCTGACACAGAGTCCGACGCAGAGACTCACACTAGAGAGACCCCACAGGCAGACCAAAATGACATATTTTGTCATTAAGTAAGAGGAGCCTGTCCGGCACACACACACACACACACATAAAAAAAGAGAGAGAGTGAGTGCCAGATATTGTTATGCATTATCAGTCATGTTCAGTGATCTTTACATGCATTTACAATGCACTGTAACAATTTGTTGTCCTTTTTGTCAGGAGCCTGAAACAATCTTTCATTGTTTTTTAGAATGCAAAAGACTTGAAGGTCTGTTCGAAACATTGAATAATGTGGTGAGAGTTGGAGTGAAATAGCTTTTGTGTTTGGGGCTGGTTACAAAAAAAACAATGTAATGAAGTGGCAAATGTTGAATTTGATTGTGGGTCAAGCCAAAATGGCCATCTATAAGACCAGGAAAATACAAATGGAGAATGGCTTAGGTGGTGAGCTGATGCCAATGTTTAAAGCATTGGTAAGAGCCAGGGTCAGAGTGGATTTTAGATTTTACTCCCTAATGAATAATATTGATGAATTTGTGTTTCGGTGGAGTTTCAAGGAAGTTATTTCTTGTGTTGTAGAGGGGCAGCTGTGTTTTAACACTGTTTTTATGTGAAATCTCATGTGGTTTTTGAGTGATAAGAACACATGTATGATGTGAGATACAATGTGTATGTATGTAACTGTATTGAGACACACCTTGTAGTGATTTTATGTAAATAAATGTTTTTCTAAAATAAAAAGAAAGAAAAAATCTCTCTCTCTCTCTCTCTCTCCTCCTCCCTCTTTCCTCTCTCTCATCCTCTCTCTCAACTCTCTTTCTCTCCCACCTCTCTTAACTCTCATCTTCTCTCAACTCTCTCTCATCCTCTCTCTCAACTCTCCTCTCTGCACGCCTTAGGTTGGAGTTTATCTCTGAGACATGATGTTGTTGCGTTCAAGAACGCCTGGGGACTGGGGAATGCAATATGTACTGTGGGGGAGGAGGGGCTGAGCGTATGCATTTGACTGTCAATAACTTTTTGGGATATATTGGGATGTGTTGTGTGGGTGTACTACAGTATGTATGTGGGGGGGGGGGGGGGGGGGGGGCGGTGTGCAGGTAGAGCGAACGTGTGTGTGAAGGTTGGTTTTATAAAGATGCCGTGAGGATTTTTGTCTTTACTAGGCATTTATTTGAGTTGAGATGTTTTAATAAAGAATATTAAAAACTCTCCTCTCTCTCAACTCTTTTTTCTCCCCTCTTTCCTCTCTCTCAACTCTCTCAACTCTCTCTCCTCTCTCCTCCTCTCTCTCAACTCTCTCTTCTCCTCTCTTTCAACTCTCTAGTTTCAAGTTTCTCAAGTTTCTTTAATAGTTGTCATACAGAAGTACAGAATACTTTTATACAAAATGCTTCTTACTGTTACGCTCCAGAGACTGTGCAAGACAAGATAAGTATGAAATAAAATAACATAGTAAAATTAGAAGTAAAAAAATGAGGTCACAGTGTTCAGTTTAGACATATGTACAATGTTCGATGCAGAATAGACGTAGTTACCATACATTATTACATGGCGTTTTCACATTCGCCGAAATGCTTGCTTGTGATTGGTCAACAGCCCCCCGACTGCGGTCATTATTTTTCGATAATGACCGCAGATTTTTCAATAATGACCGCAGAGCGCAGCTGTTCGCAATCAAGCCCACTGACACACACTGTTTCAGTGCTGCCGGCGATGACAGGGGGCGGAGCAACGAGCGGAGCCTGAACACAGCGGAGCCAGAACAGAGGCTGCTGCTCGCCATAATAATAATCACTTTATTTGGGCTGACAGAGCCACAGAACTGCGATTTGTCAAATGAATTAGGTATATTGTTAGTAAGTTAGCCATGTAATAAGCGGGATAATGTATAGCTTTACTCGGTCATTGTCGCAAAATAATTGACCTTCACTCCGTTTAAAACACCTCGGCGCGGCGCCTCGGTATTTTAAACTCCGTGTCGGTCAATTATTTTGCGACAATGACCTCCTAGCCATACATTATCCCTTACATATAGTGCAAGGCAGAAATGGGACGAGGTGCAATTTAGGTACAATTCACAGTAGGTGTACGAGTTGTAGTGCAAATCCTTTATCAATAAATATAAAGTGTAAAGTGTGTTTGTGTGATCTAAAGTGTGGAGAGTGGGTGCTGCAGTGTGTTGTTTGTTTGAGTGAGTGTGTGCGTGTGGGTGTGTGTGCTGTGTGCATTTGATGGTTGTTGCATAGTGTTTATTGTTCGTTTAGCAGCCTGATGGCCTGGGGATAGATGCTTCTTCTGAGTCTTTCTGTGCTCGCCTTAAGACTCCGGTATCGCTTGCCTGACCGCAGCAGTTCAAAGAGGCAGTTGTTCGGGTGGCTCGAGTCCTTAATAATTCTCTTAGCCTTCCCCTTGCACCGCTTGTTGTAAATGTTCTGGAGGGTGGGAAGCCCCCCTCCAATTGTGCGTTCGGCTGAACGTGTCACTCTTTGTAGTCTGCTACGGTCTTGTGCAGTGCTATTCCCAAACCAGGAGGTGACTCTAAACTCTCTCTATCTCCTCTCATAGGACAAATATAATCCACCTGACCTCCAAACCTACATTCCTGTTGGTGTGAGTTGAGGGTGACCCAGCTAAGTGAGACACGGCGGATTCAAACCTGTGTCTCCGTACCAGCTACATGGCAACACATCAGCCAACCGACGGGGGCCACAGAGTCACTATTATTATATACTTCTGCCCTTTCCCAAGTGATCCAGCCTCCTGGATCCACCTGGACTGAATCATGTGATGAATGATGTGTAGAGCTCCGGACTCATGATCGGAAGATCACCGGTTCGTGCCCCGGTCAAGGCTGCTGTCGGAAAGTATTATTGTTGTCCAGCAGGGGGCACTCTGTCCTCTGGACTAGTCAGTAACAATGCCCCTGTTACAGTGATAGGGACACCGTACAGCTGTGAGTGCCGTCCTTCGGATGAGACGCTAAACCGAGGTCCTGACTGAATTCGGTCGTTAAAGAACCCAGGACGCCTATTGTAAAGAGTTGGGGGTTCCCCGATGTTCCTGGCCAAATTCCCAACAGGTCCCTGACATCAAGGCCACCTAATCATCCCTTCCCCTTAATTGGCTGGTATCAATCCCTGTCTCCTGAGCCGTTCAGCCATTGTGTGTAGTGTGATGTGTGCCGGGTGCCAGTGTGTATGGCAGCCATTGTGTAGTGTGATGTGTGTCTGGTGCCAGTGTATGGCAGCCATTGTGTGTAGTGTGATGTGTGCCGGGTGCCAGTGTATATGGCAGCCATTGTGTAGTGTGATGTGTGTCTGGTGCCAGTGTATGGCAGCCATTGTGTGTAGTGTGATGTGTGCCGGGTGCCAGTGTGTATGGCAGCCATTGAGACTGCGTAGCCCAAGGTTGGGTGCTACCAGTGGTGGTGAAGGAGGCAATTTCCACCCTACGTTGTAAAGCACTTTGAGTCTGAGAAAAGCGCTATATAAATGTAATGAATCGTTATTATTATTATTATGAAACTATGTGTGAAGTTTGACGGACAGAAGGGGGGAGGGGGGGGGGGGGGGCTGGGTCCAGGCCAACATGTCACTGTCCTGAGGGCCACTGCTCTGTTTCACTATTCTGTTGCCATGCCAACAGAACATCTCATGGAGCAACACAGTCTAATCAGCAAACAGTAAATGAAGTACTAATCAACCGCAGGAAAAAAGGCCATAAGTAATACATTTACTTATTGTATAAGTCATTCTATTACATTTCTTATTGGCGAAAATTCCAGACAAACAGCCCGATCGGGAGTCAAACTAACAATGACTGTGGTCGTAGGTGAGTACTCTTACCACTAGATAACGTACAATATGTACCTTTCTCCTGTTATCGTACTTTATTTACATATTTTAGGCGAAAGAAAAAAATATGCATATCTCCGTTCATCCGACCGGCTTCAGGGGAGTGCAGTGTTGAATACAATGGTGTCATTTGGCCAGATGGTGGCGCTATAAAAATTAACTATAACATTTACATTTGGTGGGTGTATTGCTGAGGACCCAAGGGAGTGCAGTGTTGAGTGTGAAGTCGATCGGATGAGTGGTTCTCAAGAATGCACAGGTCTCTACAAGCAGCCACAACACAGGTCTCTACAAGCAGCCAGACCACAGGTCTCTATACTAGTCATTATACTAGTCACTATACTAGTCTCTATACTAGTCATTATACTAGTCACTATACTAGTCATTATACTAGTCATTATACTAGTCACTATACTAGTCACTATACTAGTCACTATACTAGTCATTATACTAGTCACTATACTAGTCATTATACTAGTCACTATACTAGTCAGTATACTAGTCATTATACTAGTCATTATACTAGTCATTATACTAGTCACTATACTAGTCACTATACTAGTCACTATACTAGTCACTATACTAGTCACTATACTAGTCATTATACTAGTCACTATACTAGTCATTATACTAGTCATTATACTAGTCATTATACTAGTTACTATACTAGTCAGTATACTAGTAAGTATACTAGTCATTATAATAGTCATTATACTAGTCATTATACTAGTCACTATACTAGTCATTATACTAGTCATTATACTAGTCACTATACTAGTCAGTATACTAGTCATTATACTAGTCACTATACTAGTCATTATACTAGTCACTATACTAGTCACTATACTAGTCACTACACTAGTCATTATACTAGTCACTACACTAGTCATTATACTAGTCAGTATACTAGTCATTATACTAGTCACTATACTAGTCACTACACTAGTCATTATACTAGTCACTACACTAGTCATTATACTAGTCAGTATACTAGTCATTATACTAGTCATTATACTAGTCACTATACTAGTCAGTATACTAGTCATTATACTAGTCATTATACTAGTCACTATACTAGTCACTACACTAGTTGTTACAAAGGGTCAGATTAAACCGAATATATATATTTATTACTTGAGATATATTGTATAATATTTGTATATCGTCTGATATCCCTTGTATATTCTTTGTACATATACACGGAATATCCCTTTACCTAGGTACAGGCCAGACCATAATATTTGTTCTCCTATTGGACAGCGACCCCCTAGGCGCCAATGGCCATACCCCCAATGTCTAGTTCAAAGCCACCGCCAAGGCTTGTCTCAACATGTCCAGGTTTGCGCAGTAATACGAGACAGAACTGAGGTTGGCACTAGATAATTCACCTTACGTATAAATACGGCGCAGGTGAAAACAGCAGCAGTCCGTTCATTACTAGTAAAGCCTTCACCACGAGTCAACGACCAAGTGAAGTGAGCAACCTTGCGTCTAAATAGAGCACTTAGAACCGCGTGCGAATAGGATAGTAAAAGTGTCAGAGCTTAGTGAAATAACGTCAAGTTCGACCTAGTTAATGTGAAGTACCGTGCACAGGAGAATCTACACCGGTGAATGCAGAGCCTTTTCCGGCTGGATTATATTGCTTTTGGTACTGTGGCTGCTGGAGCAGAGAACCGTCTACCCCACTGCTGTGTGGGATCTACCCGTGAGGAGCATCACTCGAGCCCGTCTCTAGGAAGAGGCTGGCTGGCTTTCATCCATGCTGTCCCGCATACTTGGATTATAGCTGCTGCTTTTGTCTGCCGATCGAGGGGAGTATATGTACCGACTCCCGTAGCTGGAGCTTATTGATTCCTCGTTGATCCAGACCTTTGCATCCGAACATTCCTCTCCCCTGCTGGCTTACAACCGGAGGGAACCCCCCTAGTATCTCCAGCTGACCTACGAGTGTACCTTATATAATTCTTATGCTACAGGTGGTATTAATTATCTCCATCGTAATA
This sequence comes from Notolepis coatsorum, assembly GCF_963971535.1. Taxonomy (NCBI): domain Eukaryota; kingdom Metazoa; phylum Chordata; class Actinopteri; order Aulopiformes; family Paralepididae; genus Notolepis; species Notolepis coatsorum. The sequence continues at coordinate 109,373 of NW_028173449.1, forward strand.
TGCTCATGAACTTACGCTCTTGACCTATTCATGCACATTCTTCACCATACAAGCGCGACTCTAATTCTCAATACTGTAATCTAATATTGCTGCTCTTCTAATAAATATTCCAAACAGGACTTTCTTCGTTAAGCCGTGTTATTGTGTGGGTGTTCATCATATATACCTGTGTACTGTATGGCCAGTAATTAAAGTACATAACTCAGTAGTGGTTTAATGATACCATACTCTCAATACAGTCAGGGAATTGTACCCCTCAGTTACAATTGGTCCTTCGAGCCGGATCGTATCAGTGTAATATTTAATATAATATTAATATTGACATGGCCAGCGGTGAACACTCCACAAACGGCTCTCCTAAGCTAGAACGCCCGCAGCGCAGACGGCAGCCACCTCCTTACCTAGAGGACTACGCTGCCAGTCTACTACCTAGCTTTATACAGACGTTAAATGCGGAAAAAGCGGATAGTAAAAGCATGTCAAACCCTACCGACCAGGCGACCTTGCCAGTAGAGACCCTAGTGCAGGGGTTCTCAACCTTTCTGCTGCCAAGGCACCCCTGTGTCCAAAAAAATATTCCAGGGCACCCCTACATACGATAAAGACTTTTGCGGTCCTGTCTTTTTTGCTACAATGATGACAAAAGTGCTTGCTTTCAAAATAACGTTTATTTAACCCATTGAAACCGGGAAACAAACAGAAAATCATGTATTTTATTTTTAAATACAGAAAAATATCAAAGTGCTCTGTTGCAGCTGCACTGTTTTCCATAAAAATAACATAGTGTGACCATTTATCAAACAGAAAATCATGTATTTATTTTTTTAAATACAGAAAAATATCAATAAAGTGCTATCTGTTGCAGCTGCACTGTTTTCCATAAAAATAACATAGTGTGACCATTTATCAAACAGAAAATCATGTATTTATTTTTTTAAATACAGAAAAATATCAATAAAGTGCTATCTGTTGCAGCTGCACTGTTTTCCATAAAAATAACATAGTGTGACCATTTATCAAACAGAAAATCGTCTGTTTATTTTTTTAAATACAGAAAAATATCAATAAAGTGCTATCTGTTGCAGCTGCACTGTTTTCTATACAAATAACATTGTGACCATTTATCAAACAGAAAATCATGTATTTATTTTTTTAAATACAGAAAAATATCAATAAAGTGCTATCTGTTGCAGCTGCACTGTTTTCAAAAAAAAATAAACTAGTGTGACCATTTCTCAAAACAGAAAATCATGTATTTATTTTTTTAAATACAGAAAAATATCAATAAAGTGCTATCTGTTGCAGCTGCACTGTTTTCTATAAAAATAACATAGTGTGACCATTTGGAAATATTATTCTAGTGAGGTGACGCTTGTTTATGACATCACATCCTGCCATTCTTTGTTGACGGTCAGGGACACAATGTTGACGTATAAAACAGCTATATATAAATGTAATCTGCAGAGTGCCTTTTACTGTTTATCTGTTAAATACAGTTTTCATTCATTCATTCACATTTTGTATCATAATAATAACAGCAGCGGATACACTCACTTTGTCTGCACTTGGCGAGTAGCCCATCACCGTAGCCCAAGCGTGTAATTAGCACGCTTGTGATCCGGTCTTGAACTTTCCATAACGTGTCTCGATAAATCCATTTGATTAGATCCAGCACTGAATGCATTTAGTAATTATTATCACGACAGCCGCCCGCTTTGCAATTCATTGATAACGGATCAGAGCCGGCTCTAACGGAGATAGGACCCGCGATGTGACGTCACACGAATGCGACTTCTCTGGAAATGCGTTAAAATCTGTTGGTAAAAGCAATGACGCCTGACGCGGACGTTAAGTTGTTTCTATAATAACTTTACGAAACGTGTGAAGACATTTTGATCGATTTCTTTTTTAGTTCATGTTATTAGATTAGGCAATTATTGTATACACATGAAGCACTAGATAGACTATTTGTTTAGTTAATAGTTGTCATTCTATATTCTTAAAGAAACATTCCCATCAGGCATCTCGCGGAACCCCTGACAGCTCTCCGCGGAACCCCTGTGTGCCGCGGAACCCCTGTTGAGAACCGCTGCCCTAGTGGGTTCTAACGTAACTGACCAAGCCCACGGGGGGGACCAGGGGGGACATGACATGACTATACCCCCAGACAACGTCAACGGGACGGTCCCCGGAGAGCTCCAGGATAAAGAAAGCGCTCCAGGGACAGAACCCGACCCACTACCAGAAGAGAAGTGCGCCCAGGAGAACAAATCTCCAACGAGCACTGCCAGAAGCCGATCACCTCCGTCAGTGTCTTCCCCCAGCGAAGCGGACAAGATGCTGGCGCAGGCATTCATCGCCACCCTGGCAGCCTCCACCGAACGCGATCGACTTCAAGCGCAACAACTAAGTGAGCGCGAACATTCTACCATGGAAAGAGAACGCCTCCAGGCTCAACAGACGAGCGAGCGCGAACACGCTGCAATCGAGCGAGAGAGCTTCCAGGCGCAACAAAGGAGTGAAGACGACCGCATAAGACTGGAGACCAGACGCCTTCAGACGGAAGAGAACATTGAAAGAGGCCGCGCCGATGCACAGCGCGCCGCCGCCAATGCACAGCGCGACGCCGCCTATGCCAGCGCCAATGCACAGCGCGACGCCGGCCATGCCAGCGCCAATGCACAGCGCGACGCCGCCAATGCCCAGCGCGAAGCAGTGCGCGACGCCGCCCATGCCCAGCGCGAGGCAGAGCGCGACCGGCTGCAGGCGCAGATGATGGAACAATTGATTGCCATGGCGACACCCCCTCTCTCCGCACGGAGCTCCCGGAGATCATCACGACAAGGGTCTAGGGCACATTTCCCTACCCGACCAAGCGACCCGGGACCCCGCCAACAGGAGGATCCTGTCCACGTCTCCGAACCCCCTCCCCGACCGGTCCATACGAGACCCAGCAACCGGGAAGAACCGGCCTATGTCGCCGAGAGACTGACCAGAAGACTCCAGGACCTAGCAGAGGAAGAGGAAGAGGAAGAGGAGGAATGTCAAGCCGACCAGCAGCAACGTACTCTGGACCAGGAGGCCCAGTACAGCCCCGACCAGCAGCAACGTACTCTGGACCAGGAGGCCCAGTACAGCCCAGACGTCAGCCCCGAGTCACTGCGTTACAGACCCCCGACTCAACTCAAGGGTGAGTTTGACGCACCGCCAGCCCCGAGGAACAGCACCTGGGTACCCGGGCTTTGGCACCCACCAAGTACCAGCCCACGACAGCACGTACGGGGAGACTCGCCCAGGAGGCCTCTCCCCCAACGCTCACCGATGTGCCAGCCATCCATGGCATCGTACCTTGGCACACCGACGTTCCCGGATTTTACACACGAGGACAGAGCACAGTACACGGAACTACGGATGTGCTTAGAGACTATGATGTCCGATGTCCCCGATGAGACGTACAAATATGCTATCCTCCTCAAGCACCTGAAGGTGCCCAGAGCGCATAATATAGCGCTGGCATATTCCAACTCAAGTACCCCATACACCGCGGCTCTAGTAGCCCTCGACCAGCGTTATGGACGCATATGGGACTACGTGATACAGGAAATAAGAGATATCGACCGCCTCCCCCCAGCCAGAGACAACAGAGCATTGGATGACCTCTCTATCAAGGTACAGTCCCTGGTAGGGATGCTGGGGTCCCAAAAGGAAAAAGGGATATATGAACTGTACGCTAACTCTAATGTAGAAAGGATATTAGAGAAGCTCCCTCCCGCCCGACAAGAGCGTTTTCGGCGGCAGAGAGACCACCGCGACCCCAACGGCCCAGAGGCATCCCTCCTAGACTTATCTGACTTCCTCGCGAGAGAAGTCAGCAGCCTACGACTGGACACGTTCGTGTGGAGTGGACCAAGCCCAAGACCAGGACCTCGGGGATCAAATGATAACCGCCGGTCGGTGACCGTTATGCACCAAGCCGAATCAGTACCGCAGCACAAGAACCACAACACCCCCTCGACGAAAGAGGAGTGGAAGATTGAATGCCAGTACTGTGAAGGGGAACATCGGCTGTATCAATGCGACACTTTCAAGAAGCTGACCACGGACGAGGTGAGTCAGTGGATCAAAGACCACCGCCGCTGCTTCCGCTGCGCGCACAGCCATATGGCAGCTGAGTGCCGTTTGAAGAAGAAGTGCAGCAGGTGCGGTGGCGCCCACTTGGAGGTCCTGCATGACATCAACAGGCGTCCGCCAGGACAACAAAGTGGGCCCGTCACGGTAATGTACCAGGCCGAGGCGGTGGCACCAGTACCGAAGATCCACCAGACCGCCCCCTGGTGTCCCGACTGCTACAGCAGACACTGGGAGTCACGGTGCTACTCGGACGACCGCGAGTCGGCACCACCCCAGAAGATCCAAGGCAACCCACCAACAGGAGTGCTCCATATAGACCAGCATAGCGGGACCCCCCGAGTGCTCATCAAAGTGGTCAGAGTGCTCCTGAGCTACGAGGACAAGGTCCTGGACACTTACGCCGTCCTAGACGATGGGTCTGAAAAGACTCTCCTCCTCGCTTCCGCCGCAGCCCAGCTGGGTCTGCGGGGTGCCAAAGGAACAATGACAATACGTACCATCAGAAGAGACCAGAAGACCATAAAGGGTGAAAATGTCTCCTTCAAGATAGCAGCGGTGGACCAGCCCGAGAAGCAGTATAGTATTACCAACGTCTTCACCAGCCACGACATAGGCCTGTCACAGTACACCTACCCCATCCCACAGCTGATGGCGAAGTACGTGCACCTACGCAGACTACCTATACCGCTTATCGACGGCGCCACACCGACCCTGCTCATAGGCTCCGACCACGCGGACCTCATTCTCCCAATTGAGGCGGCCCACATCGGACCCAAAGGATGCCCAGTCGCGGTTCAGACCCGACTGGGGTGGACGCTCCAGGGCCCCCTCTATGGACTTGACAGTCAACCCACATCTACACGCTGCCTACACACAAAAGTGAGCGACACCGGCCACTCTCCCGTACAGCCCGTTGAGAGGCTATTGACATTAGGCGAGAGGCCTGTGAGAGAACCGTGGGCACAAGAGGGAGTTCCGAACTCCACCCCCCTCAGCTGCGCTCCAGACGTAGCTGACCTCGAACCCAGCACCCCAAGCGACTCCTTGATGGGGCGGCCAGAACCGGCCCCTCCTCAGACGGGGTACAGACCAAACAAGAGAAACAGACGGAGGAGGTGGAGGCACAGCCAAGCACAGATCAAAGCAGTCTCAGGCCCGCTTCCTCCTAACCCCCCTACCATCCCTTCCAGCCCGTCAGAAGCGGGTCAAGGACGGGGACAACTTAAAAGTGGACACAGTCGTCGTGATCATAGACCAGTCACTACCCCGAGCTGCATGGCCGGCCGGCCGCGTAAGCAAAGTGATCACTGGTGCCGACGGAAAGGTCAGAGCGGCAGAAGTGCTTGTCCAGGGACGGACATACACCCGACCCGTGGCGAGGCTGATAGAGTTGCCAAGGCTCCCTGACTCCCTTGCTGACGATCATGACCCACTGACTTTGTGAATTGCCCTACTCCTCACAACGGACATTGAGTAGTGGACAAGACGGTTAATCTGTCTCTGCTTATCTAATTAGGTGCGGACTAATTAGGAGGCGGCTGTTACAAAGGGTCAGATTAAACCGAATATATATATTTATTACTTGAGATATATTGTATAATATTTGTATATCGTCTGATATCCCTTGTATATTCTTTGTACATATACACGGAATATCCCTTTACCTAGGTACAGGCCAGACCATAATATTCGTTCTCCTATTGGACAGCGACCCCCTAGGCGCCAACGGCCATACCCCCAATGTCTAGTTCAAAGCCACCGCCAAGGCTTGTCTCAACATGTCCAGGTTTGCGCAGTAATACGAGACAGAACTGAGGTTGGCACTAGATAATTCACCTTACGTATAAATACGGCGCAGGTGAAAACAGCAGCAGTCCGTTCATTACTAGTAAAGCCTTCACCACGAGTCAACGACCAAGTGAAGTGAGCAACCTTGCGTCTAAATAGAGCACTTAGAACCGCGTGCGAATAGGATAGTAAAAGTGTCAGAGCTTAGTGAAATAACGTCAAGTTCGACCTAGTTAATGTGAAGTACCGTGCACAGGAGAATCTACACCGGTGAATGCAGAGCCTTTTCCGGCTGGATTATATTGCTTTTGGTACTGTGGCTGCTGGAGCAGAGAACCGTCTACCCCACTGCTGTGTGGGATCTACCCGTGAGGAGCATCACTCGAGCCCGTCTCTAGGAAGAGGCTGGCTGGCTTTCATCCATGCTGTCCCGCATACTTGGATTATAGCTGCTGCTTTTGTCTGCCGATCGAGGGGAGTATATGTACCGACTCCCGTAGCTGGAGCTTATTGATTCCTCGTTGATCCAGACCTTTGCATCCGAACATTCCTCTCCCCTGCTGGCTTACAACCGGAGGGAACCCCCCTAGTATCTCCAGCTGACCTACGAGTGTACCTTATATAATTCTTATGCTACAGGTGGTATTAATTATCTCCATCGTAATATGCTCATGGACTTACGCTCTTGACCTATTCATGCACATTCTTCGCCATACAAGCGCAACTCTAATTCTCAATACTGTAATCTAATATTGCTGCTCTTCTAATAAATATTTCAAACAGGACTTTCTTCGTTAAGCCGTGTTATTGTGTGGGTGTTCATCATATATACCTGTGTACTGTATGGCCAGTAATTAAAGTACATAACTCAGTAGTGGTTTAATGATACCATACTCTCAATACAGTCAGGGAATTGTACCCCTCAGTTACACTAGTCATTATACTAGTCACTATACTAGTCACTATACTAGTCATTATACTAGTCACTATACTAGTCACTATACTAGTCATTATACTAGTCATTATACTAGTCATTATACTAGTCACTATACTAGTCACTATACTAGTCACTACACTAGTCATTATACTAGTCATTATACTAGTCATTATACTTGTCATTATACTAGTCATTATACTAGTCATTATACTAGTCATTATACTAGTCATTATACTAGTCACTATACTAGTCATTATACTAGTCATTATACTAGTCACTATACTAGTCACTATACTAGTCACTATACTAGTCACTATACTAGTCATTATACTAGTCATTATACTTGTCACTATACTAGTCAGTATACTAGTCATTATACTAGTCATTATACTAGTCACTATACTAGTCATTATACTAGTCATTATACTAGTCACTATACTAGTCATTATACTAGTCATTATACTAGTCACTATACTAGTCACTATACTAGTCACTATACTAGTCATTATACTAGTCACTATACTAGTCAGTATACTAGTCATTATACTAGTCATTATACTAGTCACTATACTAGTCACTATACTAGTCACTATACTAGTCATTATACTAGTCATTATACTAGTCATTATACTAGTCACTATACTAGTCATTATACTAGTCACTATACTAATCATTATACTACTCTTTATACTAGTCATTATACTAGTCACTATACTAGTCATTATACTAGTCATTATACTTGTCATTATACTAGTCACTATACTAATCATTATACTAGTCATTATACTAGTCATTATACTAGTCACTATACTAGTCATTATACTAGTCATTATACTAGTCATTATACTAGTCACTATACTAATCATTATACTAGTCATTATACTAGTCATTATACTAGTCACTATACTAGTCATTATACTAGTCATTATACTAGTCATTATACTAGTCACTCTACTAGTCATTATACTAGTTGTAACTGAGGGGTTACAAAACCCTGACTGTATTAAAGATTGTGATATATTAAACCACTACTAGTTATGTACTTTAATTACTGGCCAAACAGTACATCAAATATTGATGGTGAACACCCACACAAGAATACGGCATTGACACATAAATTATATTGGAGGGTTATTTATTATTATTAAGCAACGTTAGGTTACAGATTGAGAATTAGAGTTGCGCTTGTATGGCGAAGAATATACGTAAAGTCAGTCAAGAGCATAAGTCAATGAGAATAGTAGGAATACTATGATGGGTCTAAGCTGACGCCACCTGTGGTATAGCAATTATATGGGCCACACCGGTACCAACTGGAGACACTGGGTTCCCTCCGGGGTGTAAAGCCGGGAGGGGTAAAGGAATGTTCGGGTACCCAGTCTGAGTCAACGAGGAATAAAGAGGCTCCAGATACAGGAGCCGGTGATTGTACTCCCTTGATCAGCAGACAAAAGCAATAGTTGTAATCCAATATGCTCGACAGCATTGACGACAGCTAGCCAGCCCCTTCCACGAGGCGGGCCCGAGTGGTGATCCTCACGAGGTTAAATCCCAAACGACAGTGGAATCAACGGTGCTCTTCTCCGGTGGTCACGGTCCCAAAGCAATATAATCCAACCAGAAATGGTTCTGAATTCGCCGGTGCCGATTCTCCTGTGTACATATCCAACGGTTCTCGTCTAGGACTCCTCGGGTGTGGGCACGGATTTAGGCCGCACAGCCTGGATAAGTGCACTAGCTAAAGACACGACGAACCGATGGTAATGCTGGTCACGGAAGAACTGTAGCCGCACGATATACAATAAATGATCGACTATTACTTCACATTAGATTAAGTCGAACTCAACGTTACTGCGTTAAACTCTGACACTTTAACATTCTATTCGCACGCGGTTCTCAATGCTCTATTTAGATGCAAAGTTGCTCACTTCACTGCACGTTGACTCGTGGTGAAGGCTTTACTAGGTTTTGGTAAGGTACTGCCGTTTACACCTGCGCCGTATTTATACGTAAGTGAATATCTAGTCCCAACCTCAGTTCTTGTCTCGTATTACTATGCAGACTCTGGGCATGTACTGACATGCCCGGAGTTGCCTTTGAACTTGCCGTTGGGGGCTTGGTCGTTGGCGCCTGGGGCCGCTGTCCAATAGGAGAGCGAATATTACTCTGGTTTGTACGCAGGTAAAGGGATATTCCATGTATATATATAAATAATATACAAGGTATATCAAACGATACATATATATATTCAGTTTAATCTGGCCCTTCACAACAGCCGCCTCCTAATTAGTCCGCACCTAATTAGTTAAAAGGAAGACAGATTAATAGTCCTTTCAACTACTCAATGTCTGTTGTGGGGAGTAGGGCAATCTACAAAGTCAGTGGGTCATGATCGTCATCAAGGGAGTCAGGGAGCCTTGGCAATTCTATCAGCCTCGCCACGGGTCGGGTGTAGGTCCGTCCCTGGACAAGAACTTCTGCCGCTCTGACCTTTCCGTCGGCACCAGTGATCACTTTGCTTACGCGGCCGGCCGGCCACATAGCTCGGGGTAGTGACTGGTCTATGATCATAACGACTGTGCCCACTTGTAAGTTGTCTCTATCTTTTACCCATTTCTGGCGGGTTTGGAGAGACGGTAGATAGTGGAGGAGGAAACTGTTCCAAAACTTGTCAGCCAATACTTGACTGTACCTCCACATTCTTCGGCCGTTCGCTTCTTCGGGTCTGTACACCGTCTGTGGGAGCGCAGGGTCCAGCCGCCCCATCAAGAGAGTGTTGGGGGTGACTGGGTCGACATCTGTTACATCACTTGAGACGTAACCGAGGGGCTTTGAGTTCAATACTCCCTCGATCTCTGTGAGGACTGTCGTGAGGACTTCTTCAGCCACGGTCTGGGCCCCAAGCACGGCGTACAGAGCTGTCTTTATGGAACGTACTTCTCTTTCCCAGGTTCCCCCGAAGTGAGGGGTGTTCGGGGGGTTAAACTGGAAGTCGATCTGAGAAGGAGCGAGGTGGGTCTTAAGTTCTGGGCCCATGGCTTGGAAGCTCTCTCTCAGCTCTCTTTCTCCGCCTTTGAAGTTTGTCCCGTGATCAGACAACAACATAGACGGTTTTCCTTTTCGCGCTGTGAATCTCCGGAAGGCCATGAGGAATGAGTCTGTACTCATGGTCGGAAGGAGTTCTATGTGTATTGCTCGGGTGGTCATGCACTTGAATACAATGCCCCACCTCTTCTCCGTCCCTCTTCCTTTCTTCATGTAGAGCGGGCCGAAGCAGTCCACGCCGGTGGAGTGAAAGGGCTTATCGCCGAGTCAGAGGCGACAGGGAGGCAGGTCTGCCATCATGGGTATACTGGGCTGTGCTCGCCACTTGCGACAGTCTAGACAGGTCCGCTGGAAGCGTCGTACTGCTTCTCTTCCTTGCAGTATCCAATAGCGACGTCGGATCTCAGCGAAGACTCTCTCTGCCCCAGCGTGGTGCACATCCTCGTCGTATTTCTTTATGATGAGCTCGGTGACTTTGTGTCGGCTGTTGAGGACTATAGGAAACTTGACGTCATCCGTTAAGTCCGGGGCCCGTCTCAGACGACCACCCACCCTGATGAGGCCATGGGTGTCGCGCTCGGGGGCCAAGTGGAGCAGTCTGCTGTCTGACGGGACTGGCTTTGTTCCCTGCAGGCAGTCTAGCTCGTCAGGGAACGAGTCTCTTTGGGCTCGCTGTAGCAGAAGGAGTTCTGCTTCTTCGTAGTTAGCTGCGTTAATGTCGGTAGTGGGGGGAACCTCAGGGTGGTGCCACAGGAATGTCTTTAACTGCGCACTCTCAAAGGTGGGGCAGTCGTCTATGTTAGGGTCAGTGGGGACTGGTGTGTGCGTCAACCCACAGAACATAGATTTCTTGATCTCTGCCTCCTCTTGACTAGCCTCCCGAGGGGTGGGGTTAGGCCACTCTTCTTCCGGGAGCTTGAGGAACTCAGGACCGTCACTGTAGATATTGTGACGTGTGAGGTCATCTAGGGACATCCCCCGTGTGATGACATCTGCTGGGTTCTGTTTCGTGTCCACGTACCTCCAGCACGCTGATCCTGTTAGGTCTTGGATCTCTGTGATTCTGACTCCCACGAAGACCTTGTATCTACAAGAATCGGACTGGATCCATGTGAGTACGGTCATGGAGTCTGACCACAAGATTGTTCTTTGCACCGGGATGGTGAGTTCACGTTGGATTAACGTGGCGAGTTGCGCGCCTACCAGAGCTGCGCAGAGCTCTAGACGCGGGATCGATTGTTGCTTGCGGGGGGCTATCCTTGAGCGAGCCAGGATGAAGGCTGTGTGTATTTCTCCTCTCTCCTCTCGGGCCCGCAAGTAAGCCACCGAGCCGTAGGCCACTTCTGAGGCGTCGCTGAAGACGTGCAGGTCCATCTGGCACGTCTCCAGCCGCACTGTGGGTGGGAAGTAGCTTCGGCGTATGTTCACATTTTGGAGCGAGTTGAGTTCTCTCTCCCACTCTCTCCAGGTGGAAGCGAGGTGGTCGGGTATGGGGTCGTCCCAGCCCTGTTCCTTGTCCCACAGCTCTCGTACAATCATTTTCGCCCGGGTGGTGTAAGGTAGGATACACCCCAGCGGGTCGTATTGCCTTGCGAGTGTTCTGTATATGCTCCGTCTGGTGGTCGGTAGAGGGGTCGACCTTCCCTGCTCCGTGGTCAGGGGTGTGTATCTGTAATGGAGCGAGTCTGTTTTGAAGCGCCAGACTAGGCCTAATGTCATTTCTTGTGCTTCACCTGGGATGGTCGCCATCCAGGTCTCGCTGCTTGCTGCCTTTGTCTCTGGGGAGAGGCTGCGAAGTACTTGAGGGTCACTGCTGGCCCACTGCCGGAGATCAAAGCCGCCTTTGATCAGTGAGGCGCGGAGCTTGAGTAGGAGGGCTTCGGCTTCTTCTGGCGTCGAGACGCTTTGCAGACAGTTGTCCACGTAGAAACTCCTCTCTACACTTTGTCTGACCTCCTCGTCAGCTTCAGGGTCTTCTGTCACATGTTTTTGCAGTGCGAACGTAGCACAGCATGGGCTGCATGTGGTTCCGAAGGGGAGGACCTCCCATTGGTAGATGGATGGTTGCTCATCCCCGATCCTCTCTCTCCATAGGAACCGCAGCAAGGGCTTGTCCTCTTCCACTAGTCGCACCTGCAGGAACATCCCTTTGATGTCGCCGCTGATGGCCACCTTGTCTTGGCGGAAGCGTAGTAGTACGCCGAGTAGAGAGGGGCCGAGTGTTGGGCCGGGCAAGAGTTCTTTATTCAGATTCTGTAGTCCGATCTGGTAGCTGCAGTTGAATACAATGCGATCCTTGCCGTTGTGGTGGACCTTGTGGTGGGGCACGTACCATGATTCGATCGTCTGGTCGGCCTCTTGAATGTCAATTTTCTTTATGTGTCCCGCTGTGATCAGCTTGTCAATCTCAGCGCGGTACACAGTGGCTTGAGTGGGGTCTTTGGCTAGACGCCGCTCGGTGTTCAGTAGATATCGCTCTGTCGCTTCTTTTGAGGCGTGGAGGGTGGGCATACCCTCTCGCCTCAAGAGTGGAGTTGCGTATCTCATCACTCCCTTGACCTCGACTCTCTTTGTCCTCTGCTCGAGGAGGGTTATGGCATAAGTGTCTTCCTTTGAGCGAACAAGTTTCTTTTCATTCTTAAAGGGCATCGCGTCTAATGTCCATAGCCTCTTGACGTGCTGTAAGAGGGTGGTGTCTTCATCATTTATCCTTGAGTGGAGGCAGCGAGTGGGTGGGAGTCGGTCGGTTGGAAGACCCGGAGAGGGGGCCTTGTAGTGTCCAACCTAGGCGGGTCTCGACCGCTGCTGGACAGCCTCTGGGCCCGATGTGGACCCGGTCCGTTGGGACGATGAGGTGTGCGTGGTCGGATCCTATGAGCAGGGTCGGGGTGGCGCCGTCGATGAGCGGTATAGGTAGTTGACGTAGGTGCACGTATTTTTCCATCAGCTTTGGGATGGGGTAGGTGTACTGTGACAGGCCTATGTCTTGGCTGGTGAAGGTGTTAGTAATTCTATACTGCTTCTCGGGCTGCCCGACCGCTGCTATCGTGAAGGAGACATTTTCACCCTTTATGGTCTTCAGGTCTCTTCTAATAGTACGGATTGTCATTGTTTCTTCGCTCCCCCGCAGACCCAGCCGGGCTGCGGCGGATGCGAGGAGGAGAGTCTTTTCTGACCCATCGTCTAGGACGGCGTAAGTGTCCATGACCTTGTCCTCGTAGCTTAATATCACTCGGACCACCTTCAAGAGCACTCAGGAGCTCCCGCTCTTCGCAGGGTCTATATACATGACGTTCACTCTCGAGCTGCTTGGAGGTACGGGTTTCTTCTTGTTGCTGTCGTGTAGGACCTCCAAGTGGGCGCCCTCGCACTTGCTGCATTTCTTCTTTAAACGGCACTCAGCTGCCATATGGCTGCGCGCGCAGCGGAAGCAGCGGCGGTTGGCTTTGATCCACTGACTCACCTCGTCAGCGGTCATCTTCTTGAAAGTGTCACATTGAGACAGCCAATGTTCCTTTTCACAGTACTGGCATACAATCTTCCACTTCCCCTTCGTCGGGGGGGTGCTGTGGTTCTTGTGCTGCGGCACTGACTCGGCCTGGTGCATAACGGTCACTGACCGGCGGTTATCGTTAGGTCTCCGAGATCCATCTCTTGGGCTAGATCCACTCCACACGAACGTGTCCAGTCGTAGGCTGCTGACTTCCCTCGCGAGGAAGGCGGCCAGGTCGAGGAGGGATGGCTCGGGGCCGTCGGGATCACGGTGGTCTCTCTGCCGCCGAAAGCGCTCTTGGCGGGCTGGAGGGAGCTTCTCCAGTATTCGCTCCACATTAGAGTTAGCATATAGTTCATATCTCCCTTTCTCCTTTTGGGACCCCAGCATCCCTACCAGGGATTGTACCTTGATAGAGAGGTCATCCAGTGCTCTATTGTCTTTGGCTGGGGCGAGGCGGTCGATATCTCTTATTTCTTGTATCACGTAGTCCCATATGCGTCCATAACGCTGGTCGAGGGCCACTAGAGCCGCGGAGTATGGGGTGCTTGAGTTGGAATATGCCAGCGCTATGTTATGCGCTCTGGGCACCTTGAGATGCTTGAGGAGGATGGCATATTTGTACGACTCGTCGGGGACGTCGGACATCATAGTCTCCAAGCACATCCGTAATTCCGTGTACTGTGCTCTGTCCTCGCGCGTAAAGTCTGGGAACGTCGGTGTGCCAAGGTACGATGCCATGGATGGCTGGCACATTGGTGAGCGTAGGGGAAGAGGCCTCCTGGGCGAGTCTCCCCGTACGTGTTGTCGTGGGTTGGTACTTGGTGGGTACCAGAGGCCGGGTACCCAGGTGCTGTTCCTCGGTGCTGACTGTACGTCAAACTCACCCGTGAGTTGAGTCGGGGGTTTGTAGTGCAGTGACTCGGGGCTGAAGTCTGGGCTGTACTGGGCCTCCTGGTCCAGAGTACGTTGCTGCTGGTGGGCTTGACTTTTCTCCTCTTCCTCTTCCTCTTCTAGGTCCTGAAGTCTTCTAGTCAGTCTCTCGGCGACGTAGGCCGGTTCTTCCCGGTGGCTGGGTCTCGTATGGACCGGTCGGGGAGGGGGGTCGGAGACGTAGACAGGATCCTCCTGTTGGCCGGGTCCCGGGTCGCTTTGTCGGGTAGGGGAAGGTGCCCTAGACCCTTGTCGTGATGATCTCCGGGAGCTCCGTGCGGAGAGAGGGGGTGTCGCCCTGGCAATCAATTGTTCTATCATCTGCGCCTGCAGCCGGTCGCGCTCTGCTTCGCGCTGGGCATTGGCGGCGTCGCGCTCTGCTTCGCGCTGGGCATTGGCGGCGTCGCGCTGTGCATTGGCGCGGTCTCTTTCAATGTTCTCTTCCGTCTGAAGGCGTCTCTCCTCCAGTCTTATGCGGTCGTCTTCACTCCGTTGTTGCGCCTGGAAGCGCTCTCGTTCGGTTGCAGAGTGTTCGCGTTCACTAAGGGCTTGCGCTTGGAGTTGCGCGTGAAGGCACTCTCGCTCCGCTGCAGAGTGTTCGCGCTCGCTTGCTTGTTGCGCCTGGAGGCGCTCTCGTTGTTCGCGCTCGCTCGTCTGTTGAGCCTGAAGGCGCTCTCGTTCCATGGCAGAGTGTTCGCGCTCACTTAATTGTTGCGCGTGGAGGCGCTCTCTTTCCGTGGCGGAGTGTTCGCGCTCACTAAGCGTCTTTGCTTGAAGTCGATCGCGTTCGGTGGAGGCTGTCAGGGTGGCGATCAAGGCTTGCGCCAGTATCTGGTCCGCCTCGCTGGGGGATGACACTGACGGAGGTGATCGGCTTCTGACATTGCTCGTTGGAGATCTGTTCTCCTGGCGCGCCCCGAGGTCCATCTCCTGGGCGCGCTTCTCTTCACTTGGTTGTGTGTCGGGTTCTGTCCCTGGAGCGCTTTCTTTATCCTGGAGCGCTCCGGGGACTATCCCGGTGACGCTGTCCGGAGGTATAGTCATGTCATGTCCCACCTGGTCCCCCCCGTGAGCTGAGTCAGTTTCGTTAGAACCCACTGGGGTCTCTACTGGCAGGGTGGCCTGGTCGATAGGATTTGACATGCTTTGACTATCCGCTTTATCCGTATTTAACGTCTGTTTAGATAAGCTAGGTGGTAGAACAACAGCGAATTCCTCCAGATAGGGAGGTGGCTGACGTTTGCGCTGCGGGCGTTCTAGATTGGGAGAGCCGCTTGGGGAGTGTTCACCGCTGGCCATGGTTAATATTAATATTATATTAAATATTACAGTGATACCCTCCGGCTCGAAGGACCAATTGTAACTGAGGGGTTACAAAACCCTGACTGTATTAAAGATTGTGATATATTAAACCACTACTAGTTATGTACTTTAATTACTGGCCAAACAGTACATCAAATATTGATGGTGAACACCCACACAAAAATACGGCATTGACACATAAATTATATTGGAGGGTTATTTATTATTATTAAGCAACGTTAGGTTACAGATTGAGAATTAGAGTCGCGCTTGTATGGCGAAGAATATACGTAAAGTCAGTCAAGAGCATAAGTCAATGAGAATAGTAGGAATACTATGATGGGTCTAAGCTGACGCCACCTGTGGTATAGCAATTATATGGGCCACACCGGTACCAACTGGAGACACTGGGTTCCCTCCGGGGTGTAAAGCCGGGAGGGGTAGAGGAATGTTCGGGTACCCAGTCTGAGTCAACGAGGAATAAAGAGGCTCCAGATACAGGAGCCGGTGCTTGTACTCCCTTGATCAGCAGACAAAAGCAATAGTTGTAATCCAATATGCTCGACAGCATTGACGACAGCTAGCCAGCCCCTTCCACAAGGCGGGCCCGAGTGGTGATCCTCACGAGGTTAAATCCCAAACGACAGTGGAATCAACGGTGCTCTTCTCCGGTGGTCACGGTCCCAAAGCAATATAATCCAACCAGAAATGGTTCTGCATTCGCCGGTGCCGATTCTCCTGTGTACATATCCAACGGTTCTCGTCTAGGACTCCTCGGGTGTGGGCACGGATTTAGGCCGCACAGCCTGGATAAGTGCACTAGCTAAAGACACGACGAACCGATGGTAATGCTGGTCACGGAAGAACTGTAGCCGCACGATATACAATAAATGATCGACTATTACTTCACATTAGATTAAGTCGAACTCAACGTTACTGCGGTAAACTCTGACACTTTAACATTCTATTCGCACGCGGTTCTCAATGCTCTATTTAGATGCAAAGTTGCTCACTTCACTGCACGTTGACTCGTGGTGAAGGCTTTACTAGGTTTTGGTAAGGTACTGCCGTTTACACCTGCGCCGTATTTATACGTAAGTGAATATCTAGTCCCAACCTCAGTTCTTGTCTCGTATTACTACGCAGACTCTGGGCATGTACTGACATGCCCGGAGTTGCCTTTGAACTTGCCGTTGGGGGCTTGGTCGTTGGCGCCTGGGGCCGCTGTCCAATAGGAGAGCGAATATTACTCTGGTTTGTACGCAGGTAAAGGGATATTCCGTGTATATATATAAATAATATACAAGGTATATCAAACGATACATATATATATTCAGTTTAATCTGGCCCTTCACAACACTAGTCATTATACTAGTCATTATACTAGTCACTATACTAGTCATTATACTAGTCACTATACTAGTCACTATACTAGTCACTATACTAGTCATTATACTAGTCACTATACTAGTCATTATACTAGTCACTATACTAGTCAGTATACTAGTCATTATACTAGTCATTATACTAGTCACTATACTAGTCACTATACTAGTCACTATACTAGTCATTATACTAGTCACTATACTAGTCATTATACTAGTCATTATACTAGTCATTATACTAGTCATTATACTAGTCACTATACTAGTCATTATACTAGTCATTATACTAGTCACTATACTAGTCAGTATACTAGTCAGTATAATAGTCATTATAATAGTCATTATACTAGTCATTATACTAGTCACTATACTAGTCATTATACTAGTCATTATACTAGTCATTTTACTAGTCAGTATACTAGTCATTATACTAGTCACTATACTAGTCATTATACTAGTCACTATACTAGTCACTATACTAGTCACTACACTAGTCATTATACTAGTCACTACACTAGTCATTATACTAGTCAGTATACTAGTCATTATACTAGTCACTATACTAGTCACTACACTAGTCATTATACTAGTCACTACACTAGTCATTATACTAGTCAGTATACTAGTCATTATACTAGTCATTATACTAGTCACTATACTAGTCACTACACTAGTCATTATACTAGTCACTATACTAGTCACTATACTAGTCATTATACTAGTCACTATACTAGTCACTATACTAGTCACTATACTAGTCATTATACTAGTCATTATACTAGTCACTATACTAGTCACTATACTAGTCACTACACTAGTCATTATACTAGTCATTATACTAGTCACTATACTAGTCACTATACTAGTCATTATACTAGTCATTATACTTGTCACTATACTAGTCACTATACTAGTCATTATACTAGTCATTATACTAGTCATTATACTAGTCACTATACTAGTCATTATACTTGTCACTATACTAGTCACTATACTAGTCATTATACTAGTCATTATACTAGTCATTATACTAGTCACTATACTAGTCATTATACTAGTCATTATACTAGTCACTATACTAGTCATTATACTAGTCATTATACTAGTCATTATACTAGTCACTATACTAGTCATTATACTAGTCATTATACTAGTCACTATACTAGTCATTATACTAGTCATTATACTAGTCACTATACTAGTCACTATACTAGTCACTATACTAGTCATTATACTAGTCACTATACTAGTCAGTATACTAGTCATTCTACTAGTCATTATACTAGTCACTATACTAGTCACTATACTAGTCACTATACTAGTCATTATACTAGTCACTATACTAGTCATTATACTAGTCATTATACTAGTCATTATACTAGTCATTATACTAGTCATTATACTAGTCACTATACTAGTCAGTATACTAGTCAGTATACTAGTCATTATACTAGTCATTATACTAGTCATTATACTAGTCACTATACTAGTCATTATACTAGTCATTATACTAGTCATTATACTAGTCATTATACTAGTCATTATACTAGTCATTATACTAGTCACTATACTAGTCACTATACTAGTCAGTATACTAGTCAGTATACTAGTCATTATAATAGACATTATACTAGTCATTATACTAGTCACTATACTAGTCATTATACTAGTCACTACACTAGTCATTATACTAGTCATTATACTAGTCAGTATACTAGTCATTATACTAGTCACTATACTAGTCACTACACTAGTCATTATACTAGTCATTATACTAGTCATTATACTAGTCATTATACTAGTCACTATACTAGTCATTATACTAGTCACTACACTAGTCATTATACTAGTCAGTATACTAGTCATTATACTAGTCATTATACTAGTCACTATACTAGTCACTACACTAGTCATTATACTAGTCACTATACTAGTCACTATACTAGTCATTATACTAGTCACTATACTAGTCACTATACTAGTCATTATACTAGTCATTATACTTGTCACTATACTAGTCACTATACTAGTCACTATACTAGTCATTATACTAGTCATTATACTAGTCATTATACTAGTCATTATACTAGTCACTATACTAGTCATTATACTAGTCACTATACTAGTCATTATACTAGTCACTATACTAGTCATTATACTAGTCACTATACTAGTCATTATACTAGTCATTATACTAGTCCCTATACTAGTCACTATACTAGTCACTATACTAGTCATTATACTAGTCATTATACTAGTCACTATACTACTAGTCACTATACTAGTCACTATACTAGTCATTATACTAGTCACTATACTAGTCATTATACTAGTCACTATACTAGTCATTATACTAGTCACTATACTAGTCATTATACTAGTCACTATACTAGTCACTATACTAGTCATTATACTAGGCATTATACTAGTCACTATACTAGTCATTATACTAGTCAATATACTAGTCATTATACTAGTCATTATACTAGTCACTATACTAGTCACTATACTAGTCGTTATACTAGTCACTATACTGGTCACTATACTAGTCATTATACTAGTCATTATACTAGTCATTATACTTGTCATTATACTAGTCATTATACTAGTCATTATACTAGTCATTATACTAGTTACTATACTAGTCACTATACTAGTCACTATACTAGTCATTATACTAGTCACTATACTAATCATTATACTAGTCATTATACTAGTCACTATACTACTAGTCACTATACTAGTCACTATACTAGTCATTATACTAGTCACTATACTAGTCACTATACTAGTCACTATACTAGTCATTATACTAGTCATTATACTAGTCACTATACTACTAGTCACTATACTAGTCACTATACTAGTCATTATACTAGTCACTATATTAGTCATTATACTAGTCATTATACTAGTCACTATACTAGTCACTATACTAGTCACTATACTAGTCATTATACTAGTCACTATACTAGTCATTATACTAGTCATTATACTAGTCACTATACTACTAGTCACTATACTAGTCACTATACTAGTCATTATACTAGTCACTATACTAGTCATTATACTAGTCACTATACTAGTCATTATACTAGTCACTATACTAGTCATTATACTAGTCACTATACTAGTCACTATACTAGTCACTATACTAGTCATTATACTAGTCACTATACTAGTCATTATACTAGTCATTATACTAGTCACTATACTAGTCATTATACTAGTCATTATACTAGGCATTATACTAGTCACTATACTAGTCACTATACTAGTCGTTATACTAGTCACTATACTGGTCACTATACTAGTCATTATACTAGTCATTATACTAGTCACTATACTAGTCACTATACTACTAGTCACTATACTAGTCACTATACTAGTCATTATACTAGTCACTATACTAGTCATTATACTAGTCACTATACTAGTCATTATACTAGTCACTATACTAGTCATTATACTAGTCACTATACTAGTCATTATACTAGTCACTATACTAGTCATTATACTAGTCACTATACTAGTCACTATACTAGTCATTATACTAGTCATTATACTAGTCATTATACTAGTCACTATACTAGTCATTATACTAGTCACTATAATAGTCACTATACTGGTCACTATACTAGTCGTTATACTAGTCATTATACTAGTCATTATACTAGTCATTATACTAGTCACTATACTAGTCATTATACTAGTCATTATACTAGTCACTATACTAGTCACTATACTGGTCACTATACTAGTCATTATACTAGTCATTATACTAGTCATTATACTAGTCACTATACTAGTCATTATACTAGTCATTATACTAGTCACTATACTAGTCACTATACTAGTCACTATACTAGTCATTATACTAGTCATTATACTAGTCACTATACTACTAGTCACTATACTAGTCACTATACTAGTCATTATACTAGTCACTATACTAGTCATTATACTAGTCATTATACTAGTCATTATACTAGTCATTATACTAGTCACTATACTAGTCATTATACTAGTCATTATACTAGTCACTATACTAGTCACTATACTGGTCACTATACTAGTCATTATACTAGTCATTATACTAGTCATTATACTAGTCACTATACTAGTCATTATACTAGTCATTATACTAGTTACTATACTAGTCACTATACTAGTCACTATACTAGTCACTATACTAGTCACTATACTAGTCATTATACTAGTCACTATACTACTAGTCACTATACTAGTCACTATACTAGTCATTATACTAGTCACTATACTAGTCACTATACTAGTCACTATACTAGTCACTATACTAGTCATTATACTAGTCATTATACTAGTCACTATACTACTAGTCACTATACTACATTTACATTTACATTTAGCTGACGCTTTTATCCAAAGCGACTTACAAGTTCTGTACGACAAGCCATCAGGAAGAGCACAACTCTATCAGCTGAGTAACAATGTTCATCAAAGTGTTGAGTGCTACAGTGTAGGTTAGTTTATTAGGACAAGTGCATGACAGTATGGTTAGTTAGGGTTAGATTTTTTTTTTTTTTTTTTAATTCAGATAATGGTTGAAGAAGTGCGTCTTTAGTCGACGGCGAAATATTGGACGTGTTTCGGCTGTCCTAACTGGGGTGGGTAGTTCATTCCACCATTGTGGGGCAAGGACTGAGAATAGGCGACTTCTCTTTGATGACCCTCCCGGAGCTTGGATAGGAGTAGGTCTGAGGCGGCCAGAAGATGCAGAGCGTAGGGGTCTTGAGGGTGTGTAGTTAGAGACCATTGACCGGAGGTAGGCGGGAGCAGTTCCCTTTGCCGCACGGTATGCTAGGTCGAGGGCCTTGAAGCGGATTCGTGCAGCAATGGGGAGCCAGTGCAGGTCCCTAAGAAGTGGGGTGACATGGGCCGACTTCGGTAGGTTTGAGATCAGGCGGGCCGCTGCGTTCTGAATGAGTTGAAGAGGCTTAGTGGCAGTGGCCGGGAGGCCAGCGAGCAGTGCGTTGCAGTAGTCGAGGCGGGAGATGACTGTTGATTGGACGAGGAGTTGGGTGGCTTCTTTTGTCAGGAAGGGGCGTATCCTTCTGACGTTGCTCAGGAGGAATCGGCAGGTTCTGGTTGTCGCTGCGATGTGAGCAGAGAAGTTCAACTGGTCGTCGAGGACAACACCAAGGTTCTTGGCGGTCGGGGACGCGGTCACAGCTGCATTCTCGACTGTGATGGAAAGGTCGGTCAGGGGGGAGGATTTGGCCGGCAGGTGGAGCAATTCTGTTTTGCTTAGGTTCAGTTTGAGGTGGTTGGTCGTCATCCAGGCGGAGATGTCGGACAGACAGGCCGAGATCCGCTCAGAGACGTGGATATCTGAGGGAGGGAAGGAGAGGAAGAGTTGAGTATCGTCGGCATAACAGTGGTAGGAGAAGCCATGAGACGTGATAATGTTACCCAGTGATTTAGTGTAGAGGGAGAAGAGAAGGGGTCCTAAAACCGAGCCCTGGGGGACACCCGTCCGCAGGGGGCGGGTGGCCGACAGGGTCCCTCTCCATGACACTTGGTAGGAGCGGTCATTGAGGTATGATGACAACCATGTCAGCGCAGAGCCAGCCACTCCCATTCCTGCGAGGGCCGCGAGGAGGATCTGGTGGTTGACTGTGTCGAAGGCTGCAGATAGATCTAGGAGAATCAGGACAGAGGAGAGGCCTTTCGCTTTTGCTAAGTGAAGTGCCTCTGTGACCGCAATGAGGGCTGTCTCTGTGGAGTGACCAGTCCTGAAGCCTGACTGATTAGGGTCTAGGAGGTCATTCTGTAAGAGATAAGCAGTAAGTTGGTTGGATACAGCACGTTCAAGTGTTTTAGAAAGGAAGGAGAGAAGAGAGACAGGACGGTAGTTGCCTATGACGGTAGGGTTCAGGGATGGTTTTTTTATGAGGGGCGTGACTCTGGCTTGTTTTAGGGAGGTGGGGACCACCCCCGAGTTGAGTGAGGAGTTGATGGTTGCAGTTAGGAATGGGAGGATGTCTGGTGCTATGGTCTGGAGGAGTGGGGAAGGTAGCCGGTCCAGCTGGCATGTAGTCGGACGGTTCGACGTTACCAGTGTCAGGGTCTCGGCTTCTGTAATGGGAGAGAAAGATGACAGAGTGAAGGATGAGGTTCTCGATTCAGCATTTGGAATGGGTGGGGGTTGGGAGAAGGAGCTGCGGATGTTCTCCACTTTTTCCTCAAAGAAGATCGCAAAGTCTTCGGCAGAGAAAGATGAGGGAGGGGGGGGTGGGGGGGGAGTGAGGAGGGAGGACATGGTAGCATGCAGTTTGCAAAGATTCTTGGCAGAGGCCTCGATCCTATGGTGAAAGAAAGAAGCTTTGGCATTAGTAATGGTTTTGGAGAATGTTAACAAGAGGTTGTGATATGTGTCGATGTCAGCAGTGAGGCGTGACTTTCTATACTTCCTTTCAGCTGCTCTCAGGACCTGTCTTTGTTCTCTCACTGGATCTGTCAGCCATGGACTGGGTGGGGAACGGCGGGCAGGTTTCTCAACGAGGGGACAGAGCTTGTCGAAGGAGGTTGCAAGGGCTGAGAGGAGGGTGGAGGTTGTCATCTCTGTGGAGAGAGCAGAGAAGGTGTCACTCAAAGGTAGAGTGGATAGTATGTCAGAGGAGAGGGTGGAGGGGGATAGGGAGGGCAGGTTGCGTCTGAGTGAGACGGTTTGAGTTGGGGTGAAGACCTTTCGGTTAAGCATGAGAGTTAGTGAGAAGGATATGAAGGAATGGTCAGATACATGTAGGGGAGTTACCGTGGTGTTAATGATGCTGGAGTTACGGGAAAATATGAGATCCAAGGAGTTGCCTGCTTTGTGGGTGGGAGGCATGGCAGTGGGAGTCAGGTCAAATGATTGTAGGAGGGAGACTACTATGACTGACTGAGATGAGTCAGGGAGGTTGAAGTCGCCCAATAGAAGGAGAGGGGTACCATCTTCCGGTAAGGAGCTTAGAAGCATGTCCAGCTCATCTGTGAAGTGATCGAGCGGACCTGGAGGGCGGTAGAGTGTAACAATGGTGAGATTGAAAGGATTAGAGACAGATACTGCATGATATTCAAAAGAGGAGAGTGACAGTGCTGGGAGGGGTGTTAAGTTTGTAGTCCATGAAGGAGATGTCATGAGGCCAGTGCCTCCACCCCGCCTGGAAGGTCGAGGTGTGTGAGTGAAGTTATAGTTTGTAGATAATGCTGCAGGTGTTGATGAGTTATTGGGGGTTATCCAGGTCTCAGTTAGAGCCAGGAGCTGCAGATTTTGACTATGGGCGTAGGCAGTAATGAAGTCAGCTTTCTTGACTGCTGATTGACAATTCCATAGGCCTCCCTGTACTGTGACAGGTGTATTAGTGGCTGTAAGAGGGTAGGATAGATTAGCCGGGTTGTTAGCAAACTGCCGTGGGTGGGTTGAGTCTGTTCTGGGGGAGCAGATTGTGGATATGAGACACATTGTGGTGTCAAGAGTGGCAGGGAGGAAGTAGAGAAATAGCAGAGTGGGAGGGAAAGGGAGATTTTTCAGAGTGGAGTGTAAGATAGGATTATGATGTACTTAGCACTGGGTGGATCCCTGGATTCCTCTGTGGATAACTCCAGGAAAACTCCTCTTTGTCCCTCTTCGTTTCTCGACGCTTCGCTGACGCTAAGCCAGCAGGCCTTTAAATCCCTATCACTAATTAGTGCTTTCTAACACCTGGCCCTTAATGGGTCACTTAAGGAAACAAAATGGCCGCTTTAAACACGCCCCTTAATCAAGTCAGCTGGTCAAGTCAGCAATCAAGTCTCAGTTTAAAGATATTACTAAATGACTTAAAATGTCTTACCCTGATGCAGTGTAAGTCTCTCAGTGAATGAGCTGTCCTTCCACAACAGAATGTAGTACAGAGTGATTCCAGGAGAGGCTGAGGTTCTGCTTTTAAGCAGTGACAGGGCTCTGAGATCACACTCAGTACACAAGTGCTGTCTTTAAGCAGGCAGCAGCTTTTAATGGGTCACTTAAGGAAACAAAATGGCCGCTTTAAACACGCCCCTTAATCAAGTCAGCTGGTCAAGTCAGCAATCAAGTCTCAGTTTAAAGATATTACTAAATGACTTAAAATGTCTTACCCTGATGCAGTGTAAGTCTCTCAGTGAATGAGCTGTCCTTCCACAACAGAATGTAGTACAGAGTGATTCCAGGAGAGGCTGAGGTTCTGCTTTTAAGCAGTGACAGGGCTCTGAGATCACACTCAGTACACAAGTGCTGTCTTTAAGCAGGAAGCAGCTTTTAATGGGGCACTTAAGGAAACAAAATGGCCGCTTTAAACACGCCCCTTAATCAAGTCAGCTGGTCAAGTCAGCAATCAAGTCTCAGTTTAAAGATATTACTAAATGACTTAAAATGTCTTACCCTGATGCAGTGTAAGTCTCTCAGTGAATGAGCTGTCCTTCCACAACAGAATGTAGTACAGAGTGATTCCAGGAGAGGCTGAGGTTCTGCTTTTAAGCAGTGACAGGGCTCTGAGATCACACTCAGTACACAAGTGCTGTCTTTAAGCAGGAAGCAGCTTTTAATGGGTCACTTAAGGAAACAAAATGGCCGCTTTAAACACGCCCCTTAATCAAGTCAGCTGGTCAAGTCAGCAATCAAGTCTCAGTTTAAAGATATTACTAAATGACTTAAAATGTCTTACCCTGATGCAGTGTAAGTCTCTCAGTGAATGAGCTGTCCTTCCACAACATAATGTAGTACAGAGTGATTCCAGGAGAGGCTGAGGTTCTGCTTTTAAGCAGTGACAGGGCTCTGAGATCACACTCAGTACACAAGTGCTGTCTTTAAGCAGGAAGCAGCTTTTAATGGGGCACTTAAGGAAACAAAATGGCCGCTTTAAACACGCCCCTTAATCAAGTCAGCTGGTCAAGTCAGCAATCAAGTCTCAGTTTAAAGATATTACTAAATGACTTAAAATGTCTTACCCTGATGCAGTGTAAGTCTCTCAGTGAATGAGCTGTCCTTCCACAACAGAATGTAGTACAGAGTGATTCCAGGAGAGGCTGAGGTTCTGCTTTTAAGCAGTGACAGGGCTCTGAGATCACACTCAGTACACAAGTGCTGTCTTTAAGCAGGAAGCAGCTTTTAATGGGTCACTTAAGGAAACAAAATGGCCGCTTTAAACACGCCCCTTAATCAAGTCAGCTGGTCAAGTCAGCAATCAAGTCTCAGTTTAAAGATATTACTAAATGACTTAAAATGTCTTACCCTGATGCAGTGTAAGTCTCTCAGTGAATGAGCTGTCCTTCCACAACAGAATGTAGTACAGAGTGATTCCAGGAGAGGCTGAGGTTCTGCTTTTAAGCAGTGACAGGGCTCTGAGATCACACTCAGTACACAAGTGCTGTCTTTAAGCAGGAAGCAGCTTTTAATGGGGCACTTAAGGAAACAAAATGGCCGCTTTATATCTATACTAGTCATTATACTAGTCACTATACTAGTCATTATACTAGTCATTATACTAGTCATTATACTAGTCATTATACTAGTCACTATACTAGTCATTATACTAGTCATTATACTAGTCACTATACTAGTCACTATACTGGTCACTATACTAGTCATTATACTAGTCATTATACTAGTCATTATACTAGTCACTATACTAGTCATTATACTAGTCATTATACTAGTCACTATAC
>NW_028173449.1:141091-150163 GCF_963971535.1 Notolepis coatsorum
TATAAAACTCAGTTTATATTGCAGTATGATAGCCAATTACTATAATAATAATATATTAATATATATATATATACTGTATATATACTGTATATTGATTTTTCGCTCATTTATTTTTATTAAATCAATCTCCTTTCAAATAGGCCAAGTTTTTAATAAGAAAGAGAAAAAAGATATATTTCCATTACCTGTAACTCTTGTCTCTTTCTCTCCTTCTCTGCCTCCTCCCTGAGTCTGCAATGCACAGTCATGACATCGATCGCCAAAAAAAAAGTAAAAATTAAAAAAATAAAGTAAACTTTTTTTTTGAGGCCCCTCGTCACTAGAGGCCCACGGGCCGCGGCCGTCGTTAATCCGGCCCTGCTCGTCTGCCATATAGATAGCGAACGTATTTTGCAAACGAAGTCATGTCATCCAGCTGACACCACATATCTAGATAATATGACAACGTTAGCTAGCGGCTAGCACTAAAGCTAACGCCAACCAGGGGGAAACGTTGTTATTATTTATTATTGTTATTATTAGAGGATTTACGGTATGACCAGATGGCATTTCGGGACGTGAAACACTTTTATTGTATTGCGTGGTAGAAGTTCTACCACTCAATAGTAAAGACATGTCTAATATAATCTTTTGTTCTCTCTCTCTAACTTACTGGAAAATCCTGCCACCGATAAGAGACTGTCGCCTGTGACACACACAAGCACTCAGCCTGTAGTGGCTGCAGCAGCATGCGCGCTACTGACTGCTGGGGGAGGGACCGTGGTATGCAGTGGATCAAACCATTCAAATGTGGAGGGCAGGAGGGGACAGAATCTTTGGAAACTTAAAAACTCGCTATTAAGTGTCATTGCGTATTATTAATTTGATTGAAATTACGTAGTTATGGTTAGATTTATATATTGGGGGGGGGTATATCATATTTTTCATATGATCAAAAAGTGGTGGAGCAAGAGCATACCTTTGCTCCCCCAAGTTCAATAGTGGGAGAGCAGATGCTCCGAATGCTCTTATCGCCAGGCGTCTATGAGTCACTGATACAAAGTAAAATAGTGCAGTGCATTAAAATAGTTAGTAAAATAGAATAAAATAATGCAATAGTGCATTGCAATAAAATAGTTATCATCGTATTTTTTCGGGAGGCCGGTAAGGAGTGCATTACAGTAGTCAAGTTGGCTTGAGATAAAGGCATGGATCTGGTTTTCAGCGTCCTTTTGATTTATAAATGGCCGTACTTTAGCTATGTTTCTAAGGTGGAAGAATTAAGTTTTTGTCAACTTGTTGATTGTGATTTAAAGCTTAGGTCTGAGTCTACCATAACACCAAGACTTAACTCACTCAAATACAGTTAGCAGCTGGATAGACCACAGATGGAAATTAGCTTCTGCTAAATCTGGTGCAAGCATATTTTCATGTAACAATGATGAATTGTCAATTGTCAATTGTCAAAGATCCCCCCTTGAATGGCCCTTCTAAGGTTTCTCTCCTCCACACTGCCTGTGGAGCATTTTTCCCTATTGTTAGGGTTTAGTGAGTTTTTCCTTACCTTCGCGTGGGGTATGTCTGGGAGTGTTGCATTCTTTCATTTATTTGCATTTATTTTAAATTTGTTGGACCTTATGGTGTTCTTGTTCTGTTCTTGACTTATTGTTATGTTTCTTCTTGACTTGTTTAAAGAAGACGTGTCCGGCCCATGGGGACATTCATGTGTGTTGTCGGGCCTTACAAATAAATTTGATTTGATTTGATTTGATCATGGTCAGCTAAGCACCCAGATAGTTCCTACATTGTCACACTGGAAGTGTCGCTCGAGCGCAGAAGACGTACAGCACGTCTTTAATCTATATATTAAACTGTATGGGGGCTATAAATGGGGAGGGGGGGGGGGTTCCTAAATGAATGACATCACAATAACGTTTGTGGATCATATTATAGTGACCAGGTCACGATCTGGAAAGAGACAATGGTGCTTTTAACTCCCAGAACAAGTAAGTGCTTCCAGCTCCACGGCAGACAGACTGGCGGCAGACGTCTCTACGGCAGATATCTCACTCTCCACCTTTAAATCCCGTCTCAAAACCCACCTGTTCTCCCTAGCATTTAACCTTCCCTACCCATAACCCCCCTCCTCCATCCTGTTGTTATGTAAGGGATAATGTATAGCTACGAGGTCATTGTCGCAAAATAATTGACCGACACAGAGTTTAGAATACCGAGGCGCCTCGCCGAGGTGTTCTAAACGTCAGAAAAATAATCCACCGCTGTCAGGGGCTATTGACCAATCACAATCAAGCATTTTGGCGAATGTGAAAACGCCATGTAATAATGTTTGTTATTGTGGCTCTATGTTCCTGTGTTTTTCATATTGTTCCCTGTTTGCCCTGTGGTTCTATGTTTTTTTTTGTGCCTACTATCAGCGATTTCGGGTTACTGAGAAGCGCTCTATAAATTAAACGAATTATTATTATAATTTTGATGGATGGATGGATGGATGGATGGATGGATGGATGGATGGATGGATAGCGGCAAAAATATGTTTTTCTGAATACTCTTATTCCACACATTTCTAAAAGCTCTGTGGATGTATTTACATTTTCTTTTTATTTATAATACATTTTAAACAATAAATAAAATTTTATATATAGCACCTTTAATATGTTTCTAATAGTGCTGTCAGGCGATACATTTTTTTATCTAATTAATTACAGGATTTGTAATTAATTAATCTAATTAATCACATTTTAATCGCATAACCATTTTAGGCCTGATATTTTATATTCTATAATCATATTTCAAATGGCATGTGTCCGGATGGCAGAATTCAGTACTGTATCTACAAAACCTTCTGTTTAATCATCTTCCCTTTATTGATTTGCTTAGATTTTTCAGATCTGGTAAATTTTAGCATGGTTATTCACAGTCGAAAAAAAATAAAAAAAAATAATTGAATTGATATTCTCATTTGGTTCATTACAATTTACTCAAGCCTAGTAACAGACACAGTATTTCTGACACTGGGAATACATTCCCTGAGATCCATAGATGTCCCTAGAATCAGATACCAAGAACATGCAAATGGATCCATTTAAAAAAAATTGTAAATGTTTATTCTACGTTATTATGGAATTAATGAGATTAAAAAAAAGTATAATAATAATAAAATAAAAAATGTAAGAAATTTCATTACAAAAAAATACAAAATATTTTTTTAATTAATTTTGAGTTAATTTTCATAACGCGATAATTTGCTGTGTAATTAATTAGTCTAATTAACACGATAAACTGACAGCCCTAGTTTCTAACCTTTTTTTCCGTTATTTTACAATCAAACATCTGGAGCCCCGGCAACGACAGCAGCCTGCTCATTTTGTTTTTGTCATTTTCACATTTAAATAAAGTTTCAGTTGAACAGTAGAGGGTTCTGTTTTCCCTCTGTTCTGATTGGTCGTTTCAGCAGAAACACAACGTTATTATCACCAGTCTCTTCCTGCTAGCTCCTCCTTCATCATGATTACCAGTCTCTTCCTGCTAGCTCCTCCTTCATCATGATCACCAGTCTCTTCCTGCTAGCTCCTCCTTCATCATGATCACCAGTCTCTTCCTGCTAGCTCCTCCTTCATCATGATCACCAGTCTCTTCCTGCTAGCTCCTCCTCCTTCATCATGATCACCAGTCTCTCCTGCTAGCTCCTCCTCCTTCATCATGATCACCAGTCTCTTCCTGCTAGCACCTCCTCCTTCATCATGATCACCGGTCTCTTCCTGCTAGCTCCTCCTCCTTCATCATGATCACCAGTCTCTTCCTGCTAGCTCCTCCTCCTTCATCATGATCACCGGTCTCTTCCTGCTAGCTCCTCCTTCATCATGATCACCAGTCTCCCCTCTTTTATCCTCTTTCTGCCTGAACCCCCTCATCCTCTCATCCTCTCATCTTCTATCTCCTTTTCTCTCCAAATCCTTTCATTTGACCTTCCATTCACATGCTCCTCTCTACTCCTCCTCTCTACACCTCCTCTCTACACCTGCTCCTCTCCTCCTCTCTACACCTCCTCTCTACTCCTCCTCTCCTCCTCTCTACACCTCCTCTCTACACCTCCTCTCTACACCTGCTCCTCTCCTCCTCTCTACACCTCCTCTCTACTCCTCCTCTTCTCCTCTCCTCCTCTCTACACCTCCTCTCTACACCTCCTCTCTACTCCTCCTCTCCTCCTCTCCTCCTCTCTACACCTCATCTCTACACCTCCTCTCTACTCCTCCTCTCCTCCTCTCCTCCTCTCTACACCTCCTCTCTACACCTCCTCTCTACACCTCCTCTCTACTCCTCCTCTCTACACCTCCTCTCTACTCCTCCTCTCTACACCTCCTCTCTACACCTCCTCTCCTCCTCTCTACACCTCTACTCCTCCTCTCTACTCCTCCTCTCTACTCCTCCTCTCTACTCCTCCTCTCTACACCTCCTCTCTACTCCTCCTCTCTACACCTCCTCTCTACTCCTCCTCTCCTCCTCTCTACACCTCCTCTCTACACCTCCTCTCTACTCCTCCTCTCTACACCTCCTCTCTACTCCTCCTCTCTACACCTCCTCTCTACTCCTCCTCTCTACACCTCCTCTCTACTCCTCCTCTCTACTCCTCCTCTCTACTCCTCCTCTCTACACCTCCTCTCTACACCTCTTCTCTACACCTCCTCTCTACTCCTTCTCTCTACTCCTCCTCTCTACTCCTCCTCTCTACTCCTCATCTCTACTCCTCCTCTCTACTCCTCCTCTCCTCTCCTCCTCTCTACTCCTCCTCTCTACACCTCCTCTCTACTCCTCCTCTCTACTCCTCCTCTCTACTCCTCATCTCTACTCCTCCTCTCTACTCCTCCTCTCTACTCCTCATCTCTACTCCTCCTCTCTACTCCTCCTCTCTACACCTCCTCTCTACACATCCTCTCTACTCCTCCTCTCTACACCTCCTCTCTACTCCTCCTCTCTACTCCTCATCTCTACTCCTCCTCTCTACTCCTCCTCTCTACTCCTCCTCTCAACACCTCCTCTCTACACCTCCTCCTCTACACCTCCTCTCTACTCCTCCTCTCTACTCCTCCTCTCTACTCTCCTCTCTACTCCTCCTCTCTACACCTCCTCTCTACTCCTCCTCTCTACACCTCCTCTCTACTCCTCCTCTCTACTCCTCCTCTCTACTCCTCCTCTCTACTCCTCCTCTCTACACCTCCTCTCTACTCCTCATCTCTACTCCTCCTCTCTACTCCTCCTCTCTACACCTCCTCTCTACTCCTCCTCTCTACACCACCTCTCTACCCCTCCTCTCTACACCTCCTCTCTACTCCTCCTCTCTACTCCTCCTCTCTACTCCCCTCTCTACTCCTCCTCTCAACACCTCCTCTCTACACCTCCTCCTCTACACCTCCTCTCTACTCCTCCTCTCTACTCCTCCTCTCTACTCCTCCTCTCTACACCTCCTCTCTACTCCTCCTCTCTACACCTCCTCTCTACTCCTCCTCTCTACACCTCCTCTCTACTCCTCCTCTCTACTCCTCCTCTCAACACCTCCTCTCTACACCACCTCTCTACACCTCCTCTGTACTCCTCACTCTACTCCTCCTCTCTACTCCTCCTCTCTACTCCTCCTCTCTACACCTCCTCTCCACTCCTCCTCTCTACACCTCCTCTCTACACCTCCTCTCTACACCTCCTCTCTACACCTCCTCTCTACACCTCATCTCTACACCTCCTCTCTACTCCTCCTCTCCTCTCCTCCTCTCTACTCCTCCTCTCTACACCTCCTCTCTACACCTCCTCTCTACTCCTCCTCTCTACTCCTCCTCTCCTCTCCTCCTCTCTACTCCTCCTCTCTACTCCTCCTCTCTACACCTCCTCTCTACACCTCATCTCTACTCCTCCTCTCTACTCCTCCTCTCTACACCTCCTCTCTACTCCTCCTCTCTACACCTCCTCTCTACTCCTCCTCTCTACACCTCCTCTCTACACCTCCTCTCTACTCCTCATCTCTACTCCTCCTCTCTACTCCTCCTCTCTACTCCTCATCTCTACTCCTCCTCTCTACACCTCCTCTCTACTCCTCCTCTCTACACCTCCTCTCTACTCCTCCTCTCTACACATCCTCTCTACTCCTCCTCTCTACACCTCCTCTCTACTCCTCCTCTCTACTCCTCATCTCTACTCCTCCTCTCTACTCCTCCTCTCTACTCCTCCTCTCAACACCTCCTCTCTACACCTCCTCCTCTACACCTCCTCTCTACTCCTCCTCTCTACTCCTCATCTCTACTCCTCCTCTCTACTCCTCCTCTCTACTCCTCATCTCTACACCTCCTCTCTACTCCTCCTCTCTACACCTCCTCTCTACTCCTCCTCTCTACACCTCCTCTCTACTCCTCCTCTCTACACCTCCTCTCTACTCCTCATCTCTACTCCTCCTCTCTACTCCTCCTCTCTACTCCTCCTCTCTACACCTCCTCTCTACTCCTCCTCCTCTACACCTCCTCTCTACACCTCCTCTCCACTCCTCCTCTCTACTCCTCATCTCTACTCCTCCTCTCTACTCCTCCTCTCTACTCCTCCTCTCTACTCCTCATCTCTACACCTCCTCTCTACTCCTCCTCTCCACTCCTCCTCTCTACTCCTCATCTCTACTCCTCCTCTCTACACCTCCTCTCTACACCTCCTCTCTACACCTCCTCTCTACTCCTCCTCTCTACACCTCTCTACTCCTCCTCTCTACACCTCCTCTCTACACCTCCTCTCTACTCCTCCTCTCTACACCTCCTCTCTACTCCTCCTCTCTACACCTCCTCTCTACTCCTCCTCTCTACTCCTCCTCTCTACTCCTCCTCTCTACTCCTCATCTCTACTCCTCCTCTCTACTCCTCCTCTCTACACCTCCTCTCTACTCCTCATCTCTACTCCTCCTCTCTACTCCTCCTCTCTACACCTCCTCTCTACACCTCCTCTCTACAACCTCCTCTCTACTCCTCCTCTCTACTCCTCCTCTCTACACCTCCTCTCTACACCTCCTCTCTACTCCTCATCTCTACTCCTCCTCTCTACACCTCCTCTCTACACCTCCTCTCTACACCTCCTCTCTACTCTTGCTCCTCTACACCTCCTCTCTACACCTCCTCTCTACTCCTCCTCCTCTACACCTCCTCTCTACTCCTCCTCTATACACCTCCTCTCTACACCTCCTCTCTACTCCTCCTCTCTACTCCTCCTCTCTACACCTCCTCTCTACTCCTCCTCTCTACTCCTCCTCTCTACACCTCCTCTCTACACCTCCTCTCTACACCTCCTCTCTACTCCTCCTCTCCTACACCTCATCTCTACTCCTCCTCTCTACTCCTCCTCTCTACTCCTCCTCTCTACACCTCCTCTCTACACCTCCTCTCCACTCCTCCTCTCTACTCCTCCTCTCTACACCTCCTCTCTACACCTCCTCTCTACTCCTCATCTCTACTCCTCCTCTCTACTCCTCCTCTCTACTCCTCCTCTCTACACCTCCTCTCTACACCTCCTCTCTACACCTCCTCTCTACTCCTCCTCTCTACACCTCCTCTCTACTCCTCATCTCTACACATCCTCTCTACTCCTCCTCTCTACACCTCCTCTCCACTCCTCCTCTCTACTCCTCCTCTCTACTCCTCATCTCTACTCCTCCTCTCTACTCCTCCTCTCTACACATCCTCTCTACTCCTCCTCTCTACACCTCCTCTCCACTCCTCCTCTCTACTCCTCCTCTCTACTCCTCATCTCTACTCCTCCTCTCTACTCCTCATCTCTACTCCTCCTCTCTACTCCTCCTCTCTACACCTCCTCTCTACACCTCCTCTCTACACCTCCTCTCTACACCTCCTCTCTACTCCTCCTCCTCTACACCTCCTCTCTACACCTCCTCTCTACACCTCCTCTCTACACCTCCTCTCCACTCCTCCTCTCTACTCCTCATCTCTACACCTCCTCTCTACTCCTCCTCTCTACACCTCCTCTCTACTCCTCCTCTCTACACCTCCTCTCTACTCCTCCTCTCTACACCTCCTCTCTACACCTCCTCTCTACTCCTCCTCTCTACACCTCCTCTCTACTCCTCCTCTCTACACCTCCTCTCTACACCTCCTCTCTACACCTCCTCTCTACACCTCTCTACACCTCCTCTCTACACCTCCTCTCTACACCTCCTCTCTACACCTCTCTACACCTCCTCTCTACACCTCCTCTCTACACCTCTCTACACCTCCTCTCTACTCCTCCTCTCTACACCTCCTCTCTACACCTCCTCTCTACTCCTCCTCTCTACTCCTCCTCTCTACTCCTCCTCTCTACACCTCTCTACTCCTCCTCTCTACTCCTCCTCTCTACACCTCCTCTCTACACCTCCTCTCTACTCCTCCTCTCTACTCCTCCTCTCTACTCCTCCTCTCTACACCTCCTCTCTACTCCTCCTCTCTACACCTCCTCTCTACTCCTCCTCTCTACACCTCCTCTCTACTCCTCCTCTCTACACCTCCTCTCTACACCTCCTCTCTACTCCTCCTCTCTACACCTCCTCTCTACTCCTCCTCTCTACTCCTCCTCTCTACACCTCTCTACACCTCCTCTCTACTCCTCCTCTCTACTCCTCCTCTCTACACCTCCTCTCTACACCTCCTCTCTACACCTCCTCTCTACACCTCCTCTCTACTCCTCCTCTCTACACCTCCTCTCTACTCCTCCTCTCTACACCTCCTCTCTACACCTCCTCTCTACTCCTCCTCTCTACTCCTCCTCTCTACACCTCCTCTCTACACCTCCTCTCTACACCTCCTCTCTACTCCTCCTCTCTACACCTCCTCTCTACTCCTCCTCTCTACACCTCCTCTCTACTCCTCCTCTCTACACCTCCTCTCTACTCCTCCTCTCTACTCCTCCTCTCTACTCCTCCTCTCTACTCCTCATCTCTACTCCTCCTCTCTACTCCTCCTCTCTACACCTCATCTCTACTCCTCTCTCTACTCCTCCTCTCTACACCTCCTCTCTACTCCTCCTCTCTACACCTCCTCTCTACTCCTCCTCTCTACA
>NW_028173448.1:0-17719 GCF_963971535.1 Notolepis coatsorum
ATTTAGCTCAAACTAAGCCAGTCAAATTCAGTCACCATTTCATTGGAAGTGAAAGTGTCACATAATGACATCACAAATGCATGTCTTGATGCACTGATGTCCTGCTTAGGGAGACAGACATGGACATCGACTGAACTCTCTGAGATCATTGGAATAACACAATGTCAACTCTGCTTTAGGGTGGATTTCCTTTGAAGAACTTGATGCTGAACTACCACTGAGTTACCGGTGAGTAAGGCAAGGGAGGGCAGAGGGGAGTCAGAGGAGAGGCAGAGTGGATGCAGGGGGGTTACAGGAGGGAGGAGGCAGGGGAGAGGCAGGGGGGAGTCAGAGTGGAGGCAGGGGGGTTTACAGGGAGGAGGGCAGGGGAGAGGCCGAGTGAGGGCAGGGGAGTTACAGGGAGGAGCAGGGGAGAGGCAGGGGGGAGTCAGAGTGGAGGCAGGGGGGTTACAGGGAGGAGGCAGGGAGAGGCCGAGTGGAGGCAGGGGGGTTACAGGGAGGAGGCAGGGGAGAGGCAGGGGGAGTCAGAGGAGAGGCAGAGGAGAGCAGAGAGGAGGCAGAGTGGAGGCAGGGGGGAGGCAGGGGGGTTACAGGGAAGGAGGCAGGGGAGAGGCCGAGTGGAGGCAGGGGGTTACAGGGAGGAGGCAGGGGAGAGGCCGAGTGGAGGCAGGGGAGTTACAGGGAGGAGGCAGGGGAGAGGCAGGGGGGAGTCAGAGGAGAGGCAGAGGAGAGGCAGAGAGGAGGCAGAGTGGAGGCAGGGGGGAGGCAGGGGGGTTACAGGGAGGAGGCAGGGGAGAGGCCAGAGAGGAGGCAGAGTGGAGGCAGGGGGGAGGCAGGGGAGAGGCAGAGGAGAGGCAGGGGGAGGCAGAGAGGAGGCAGGGGGAGGCAGGGGGGAGGCAGGGGAGTTACAGGGAGGAGGTAGGGGAAAGGCAGGGTTCATTACAATTACTCAAGCATAGTAACAGACACAATAATATCTGACACTGGGAATACATTCCCTGAGGTCCATATATGTCCCTAGATACCAAGAACATGCAAATGGCCCTTGTTGTTGTGGAGCAATTCTTCATTTACTTGGGTATGTACTTTTAGGCGAATTTTCTGAAAATAGTGTTTAACAGGTTAATAGCTTCTAATGTTATATTAGCAGCTGTTACTCTTGATATTGCATCTCTGCTGTAACCGGCTGTCACTTTCCTCTCTTGCTAAGTTGCTAGTAGGGCTAAAAATAAATACGTATGTTGTGTACAGCTATGTTGCAGGTAGGAAGACCTATTACATTACATTCCTTTTACATTTTTATTAAATCATTAATACAATCTTTAAATTGTGGTGTCAAATAATGCCATCATTTTGGTGACATTTGGTTTTATAAAAGCAGCTCACTTCAGGCCGTGATATATGATGATTTTATCACAGAGGGGGTTGTCGGGAAGCTGTGATATAACAGTAATAACCATATACCACAGCCTGTCGTGAGCTATTGCTTAAATATAGAATGGGACACAAATGTGCCAGAACATGAAAATAAAGATTTCATTAGTTCATTAATTATACATGATAATATCTCAACCCTCTGAGCCCCGCGGTGGAGCCAGCGCCCTCGTCGGCCAGAGGCTGCAGTGGGTTTTAATGCTACAGTGAATATACTGATATCATTTGAAACTAGACAACCTAAGACAGTGGTTCCCAAATGTTTTACAGTCCCGTAGCCCCTCAGACCCTCATGCTGAGTACCCCCTCTAGCACCAGGGACAGCCACCAGGGGACAGCGTGCTCTCACATTTTCTTTGCCATGTTTGTAAGCCTGCTACACTGCTACTGTATATATAAATAACGATGCATATCGTACGTGTGAGTTATCAATACATTTGCTCTTTATTTAGCCTTGTAAAAGTCCTCTCACATATTGCACATCAGTTCACACAATTTGTGATTGACTCACCAGATCAATGAGAAGGGTGTGCTTGACATGACACGCAATAACTCCGCAATGTTGGGTTTGTATAGGTGAGTCGGCCGGGTGCGGCCCCCGAGAAATTGTCGCACGCGTGCTCTTTTCGTGCACATGCCCGTCCGCGACAAACGCTGGATTGTGGTCATATGATATCGCCCTGCGTTTTCTCACGGGAGTGATTGTGTTTTCGTGTAGGCTATTCACACGAGACGTGGAGCGTTCCCGCTGATCAGAGTGAGAACGCATGCGGATTATCGCTCCCCATGCAAAGCGGCCTTAAATCGGATTTCTTTGGCGTGCCCCCGATGTCATTCCTCGTACCCCCAGTTTGGGAATAGCTGACCTAAGGTATCCATTGGTACACTACAAACCATGCCATGCTAGCTGGTTGCGAAGTGGGGTAAATAATGCTCCACTTTCAAATAGTAGCACTATACTTCAATGGTGAATAGAAGTGAATAGAAGTAATTTTGCCTGCACACTGCCCCTCCCGGTACTGGCTGATTGCAAATGATCCTGCCCTGGAAGATGACCTGAAGGACACAGTCGGAAGACGCTGTTTATATATCTTCATATTCATAGAATGAATATCCCTGTATACTGGATAACTAGAATATGTCCATGTAAACAGGATCACATGACTGCCTCCATATCCCACTTATGAGATATTCACGTTTTTTATATAGTGGGGATATGAGCTTATCTTGGTTATTATTTACATTCCTTAACCAACAAAAACCCAGAATTTTCAAATATAATGGGAATATTAATATGTCTGTGAACGTGCTCATACTAGATGCCAACATCGGATGCTATCGTTCCACGGTCATTATCACTTTTCTGGCTCCAACCAGGCAACGGTGCTTTGACAGAATTTAAAAGACAAAACAAACGGACATAATCTCTGCACGTGTTCCCAAATGATCTACCTCCCCCTGCTATCTCTCTCTCTCTCTCTCTCTCTCTCTCTCTCTCTCTCTCTCTCTCTCTCTCTCTCTCTCTCTCTCTCTCTCTCTCTCTCTCTCTCTCTCTTTCTCTCTCTCTCTCTCTCTCTCTCTCTCTCTCTCTCTCTCTCTCTCTCTCTCTCTCTCTCTCTCTCTCTCTCTCTCTCTCTCTCTCTCTCTCTCTCTCTCTCTCTCTCTCTCCCTCCCTCCCTCTTTCTCTCACACATACACATACACACACACACACAGCGTGGTGTGGGTGGAGTAGGGGGAGGGTGTAGCCACCTGGCTAAGCCACAATATCAGGCATAGAGATCCACATTAGCCCCCTGCAGCGCAAAACACCACCCTGCATCCAGCACCGTTTTAATTGTCATGGAAATGAGGTGTGTGATTGTGTGTATGAGTGTTTATGTGTGTGAAATGTATTTTGTGTTTGTGCATGTGTGTGTGTGTATGTGTGTGTGTGATTGTGTGTACCAATCTATATCTCAGTGTGTAGGCTATAGCGTTCACATGTAGGCCTATCTGCTTGTGCATTTTTATTATGTAAATGAGTGCTTCTATATATGCACATTCCTGTTTGTGTGTGTGGTCCTTTGTCAGTGTGTACATGCATGCGTAGTGTGTGTTTGTGCATACACGTTTGTGTGTACATGCATATGTGTGTGCATGTGTGTGTGTGTGTCCTGACTCCTGGCAGTCTGCCATTGTGTGACTGTCATATCTGCTGGCAGAGATGATGTCACAGAGGCTCACAGCTGCAGCGGACCCAGTGCCCGGCCCACTAAAACCCCACTTGAAGAGATATGTGCTCCAAAAAACCAGATGCCTGCCATTTTTTAAATAAAGTGAAAACCTGCACTTACAAAATAACAAAATGGCGGCTGACATGAAGCACAGAATGTGAAATACTGTTTAAAGTACTGGCTAACCTCATAGGAACTCAATGAATTTCAAATAGCCTAATCATTTATCTTTTCATAAATGGATTCATGTATTAAAAAAAATATAGAAGCAGACAGCCTCTATAACAATAAATGTGCACCCTGCTGTTACCCCCCCCCCCCCCCCATACCTGCCAGAACACTGTGATCATCAGATGTATCTATTAGAGGTCTATTAGAGGTCACCAGAAAGAGTCATAAGAAGATCGGTGATGCAGCCTTTGTAAACTACGGACCAAAACTGCGGAACACGTTACCCAACAATAGTAGGGAAGCCAATATGTTAGACATAAATCTCTTTACCGAAGCATTTGAGTGACTTTACACTATTATACTGCACTATTTCTCTGCGATTGACATTGCCCTATTTTCTCTATTTTATTTCCCATGTTTTTATTCCATTTTATGTTTTTATTCTCTTTTATTTTATATATCCGAGGCTGGACATCCGTACTAGTCAATTACTGTTTTCCCACAGATAGGCAGGAGGTTTTGGGACCGTGAGCAGGACATGTGAAAGGCTGTAGTCTTGGGGGCGGAATCCACAAAGGGTTTGCGTGGCTTTTTATGACGCAAAGTCGGTGCAAATAGCGCTGAAACACAGTTTGCTATCCACAGAGGAGGCGCAACGGGTGAAATGAGGTGGTAACTGCGGTCCATCAGCATTGTGTCCGGTGAAATTAGCGCATATTTAAATGAGCTAATATGGGGGCGGAACATGTTCCCCTTTCAGTTTCTATGCAAATGAGCCTCGTCCAAAAACGCTTGCAATCCACAAAGCCCGGTGCAAATTGCACTGAGCAGTTAACGCGATGCATCTACCGTCTTCACAGACATGGT
This sequence comes from Notolepis coatsorum, assembly GCF_963971535.1. Classification (NCBI taxonomy): domain Eukaryota; kingdom Metazoa; phylum Chordata; class Actinopteri; order Aulopiformes; family Paralepididae; genus Notolepis; species Notolepis coatsorum. Next base: position 4,689 of record NW_028173448.1, read on the forward strand.
GGTAACTAAGCGCAAAGCCCTGGCCTAAGCCATACATCTATAAAGGGGCATCAGCCACCCAGATATCCCATGCAATCGTATTTATTTGTCGGTGTTATTGATTGATTGATTTTGAAACAAGATTTAGATTTTGCATCATGCTGCAACTTTTATTTGTGTTATGCATTGCTCTTGCTGCTTGTTTTATTATGTATTAATTATATAAAGCACTTTGAACTGCACGCATATTGCCCTGCGTTTTCTCATGGAGCGATTGTGTTTTTGTGTAGGCTATTCACATGAGACGTGGGGGAAAGTGTTACGATGGGGTGGCGAGGGAAGGAGAGGAGAACCCAATATGCGGAATGGAGTGGAAGGAGGAAACGGAGACGGCAGTTTGCTCTTCTCAAAGACTGTGTTCTCTTTATTATAAGAACCAGGAGAGCGATAATAGGTCAAGACCAAAACACAAGTAAAGAAACTGATAAATAAACAAACATAAAGACGGGCGAAGGTAAGTTTACAAAAGAACATAAAAGGCGAACTGAGAACTCGAAAACAAACAGGCAACAAAACGAAACACTAATATACACTTACTTAGACAGTACAACACTACAGGGCAAGGACGACGTCGACAGGAACAGGGTTAACGGAGGAATGTCACCACACAGAGAAGCAGACCGAACACACATATATACACAGACTAATTACAAGTGGCCACAGCTGGCCAGGCCAGTCTAAAACACACAACAACCAACTAAACACAAAAGCAATTACAAAACCACAAGCAGACAGGGGAAACACATCACACAAGGGAAGGAACATTCAATAACACACACCATAAAATGACATTAATTATATTCAGCAATATAGTCAATATCGGTGTGATGATTCCCTGCACCATTTGGGTCATCTGGCCACTAGAGGGAGGTAGGAGACCAGGTAGGGGACCACTGTTCCTACTGTGACCACAATTTACATTGTGGCCACTGTTTCCATTGTCCTCCCTGGAACCGTTACAGGAAAGACATGCGGCAAAGGTCGCCGGGTTCGGGAGTCGAACCCGGGACGTCCGTGTTGCACTGCAGCACAGCTACGTGGTGCCCCACCCTGGTGCTCATGTTCTATTATCTTAACTAAACATAAATACAACTTTCTCACTAAAAATATTCGTAAATGACCCCGAAAATGCGATCGTTACAAAAAGCACGGTTTAGGTCCGGTAAAATACGACACTGTGATCGTTACAGAAACATGTTTCAGGTTCGGTAAAATAGACATAGAATGTACCATACCTTAGCCAGAAGATACTCCGAAATTAATAATCCCAGTGATCCCATCGCCGATCGCGATTACTCGTTTATATGTGTATACTCGTGTATACGGGAAACTATAGGTTTTGAGGCGAGAATATCTAAGAACGATTTCTCTGCAAGAACTCCTCCCCCTCAGAGCGAGTCAGGACAGAGAGGGATCAGGATAGACACTGTCTAAACTAAACTATCAGAGTTCAATAGGTAGGCAATACTGCCACCTGGTGAGATTCGATCGTAATTGCAATTCCAACGTAGGCAGATATGCCAGGGAGCTCCGGCTGAGTGTTTAGAACGGGGATCAAAGGAAAAAGATCAAAGGATCAAAACACGAGAATTCTCAGGTATGGCGAAACCGGACTTTTCTCGAGTGTGACCCAGAAAGAGTTAACAGAGAGATAATACAATAAAGAGGTGGAGCAAAATTAAATGAAATATGAACTAAGTTAAGCACAATAGAATATAATATAATTATGAAATCAAATATAGGCCAGGGCTGTACAACTTAATAAAGAGATTGGATCAAATTAAATGGGATATCAACTAAATAAAATATAGCACAATATAATATAGTACAATTATAATAAAAAAAAATTATAGGAATAGGACATGACAAACATATGCAATGGCGAAAGTTAGTGACAAATACAAAGGACGCAATGTGTCATGAAAATACAAATTAAGCAAGCTCTAAACATTACGAAGTAAACTAAATACAATATGAAATGAATGGAATACTAATGGTGAAAAATACTGTTATGCCTCATTTTGGGTTTATTTTTCCCCTTCCTGCCATCTGCCAACACGCTGGAGCAGATCAGGAGCAAACTACACACATAATATGGGCATGTCTGTGCTAGTATTTCATCCACGCAAAGACGGAGCAGATACAGCACGCTAAACTTGCGCAGTTAAAGGAAGACTCCAACATTTTGCGCCAGTCACTGGAAGTAGGTTCCTCCATTAGCCTAGTTCCCAACGTCTTCCTACTCCTACTGCATGCACAGAGAAGAAAAAGGGTATGTATCTTCTTGTCTAACTCCAGGGTAGATGGCAAATAAGCTAATTTCCCAAAATGTTGGAGTTTTCCTTTATGTTACGACCCAAGGGCCGGTCCTGCTGACCGGCAGGAGAATAACATTGGACATTGCTCTCCTCCTGACATTGGTCTCCTACCCTCTAGTGGCCAGATTAGCCTGTTGGTACAGGTGGCTATTGTGGTTCCAAGTAATAGACATAGTGTCTAATTGTTTATTATCTTGGGCCACTCCTGTCTATGTGTAATGTTACTCCCCTGTTGTTGTTGTTGTTGTTGTTGTTGTTGTTGTTGTTGTTGTTGTTGTTGTTGTTGTAGTTGTTGTTGTTGTTGTTGTTGTTGTTGTTGTTGTTGTTGTTGTTGTGTGTCATTGCAGTAGTGTCTAGTTGTTGTTTAGTTTGTCATTGCTTTACTGTCATTGTGTATGTTGTGATTCTGTGTTGGCCAGGTGTTGTTGATTATTAATTAGTGTGGGTATTTAGGTGTCTTGTCTGTCCTCCCTTCCTTGTGGCGACATTCCTCCAGTACCCCGTGTTGTTCCCGTATCGTGCCTTTGTCCTATCATGTGAGTTTGTCCAGTCAGTGAGCTCGTTCTTCTGTTTGTTTTGTGATCAGTCCGTGTTTGTTACAGAGCCAGCCCGGCTGTGCCTCCTTTGTTTTGTAGTTTTGATTGTAGTAAATATCCCTTCTTTAAGCTTCACCCCTCGTCTCTACCTCGTTTATTCTCCCTTGTCTGCGAAACTGTGTTCTCTACTTCAATAGTACACCAAGCGTTACAGAATGTCGCCACCAATCAAACGCACAGCAGGCAAGGTGGTAGACACTTTTGTTATCCTTCAGAACTTGATGGACGGTAATCTGGAGCAGTACTCGCCTGCCAAGTGGGTGTTCTGGCTCCAGACGATCGACAGGGTTGCAAGAGAGAGCCCGACACAGGCACCTGCGATGCGGGTTATGGCCGACCACGTCTCCGCCCTCATGGAAGGGTTTATGCCGATCCCTAGTACCCTACCCACCAGTATGGTCCCGCTTGCTAGCTTTTCCCCCGCAGCTAGCCAGCCGACTAGCATTCAACTCACGTTCAGCCTAGAGCCTGTAGCTAACCGTGCGTCCCCAGCTAACGCAGCTCCGCCCGTTAGCATCTCTCCGGTAGCTAACTGTGCATCCCCAGCTAGCGTAGCTCCGCCCGTTAGCGTCACTCCTACAGCTAGCATGGCTAGTGCAGCGGACGAGGCTTCCACAGCTAACTCAGGCCCTACTGTTAGCTTAGCCTCTGTAGCTAGCCAGACCCTCCCAGCTGACACAGACCCTACAGCTTGAATGGCTAGTGCAGCAGATGAGGCCTCCACAGCTAACCCAGGCCCTACTGTTAGCTTAACCTCAGTAGCTAGCCAGACCCTCCCAGCTGACACAGACCCTACAGCTTGAATGGCTAGTGCAGCAGATGAGGCCTCCACAGCTAACTCAGGCCCTACTGTTAGCTTAGCCTCAGTAGCTAGCCAGACCCTCCCAGCTGACACAGACCCTACAGCTTGAATGGCTAGTGCAGCAGATGAGGCCTCCACAGCTAACTCAGGCCCTACTGTTAGCTTAGCCTCTGTAGCTAGCCAGACTCTCCCAGCTGACACAGATCCTACAGATAGCATGGCTAGTGCAGCAGACGAGGCTTCCACAGCTAACCCAGGCCCTACTGTTAGCTTAACCTCAGTAGCTAGCCAGACCCTCCCAGCTGACACAGACCCTACAGCTTGAATGGCTAGTGCAGCAGACGAGGCCTCCACAGCTGACCCGGCCGTCGCTGCCAGCCTGGTTCCGCGCGGTGTAGCCCCGGCTGTCATCACTCCCCCTCCGGCTTCCACGACCAGCCCAGCCTCTACGCCACGCATCGCCGCCGAGACCGGACCGGTCTCCACGCCCAGCCCAGCCTTTACAACTGGTCCGGCTGCAACGCCGGGCCCAGGCTCCTCGACTAGTCCTGGCTTCCCGTCTGGTCCACCCCCAAGCCGTGACCGGCGTCCTGGTCCTCGCCGTGGTCTTCGGCGTGGTCTTCGCCGTGGTCTTCGCCGTGGTCTACGCTGGGTCCTGCTCCAGGGGTCGCCGCCGCCACACCTCCGTTCCGGCTCCCCTGAACCGGTTCCTAGTCTGGCGGCTGGAGGGGCTCTCGTCCGGGATCCTGCTCCGGGGTCCAGCTCCCCTTCCCGGGCTTCGGCACCTGTTCCTACCCCCCCTCGTCGGGCCTCTGTTCCCAGGTCCAGCCCCCCTCCCCGGGTCTCGGTGCCCATCCCCACCCCCCCTCGTCGGGCCGCTGCTCCCGGATCCGGCTTCCCTCTCCGTGCCTCTGTTCCCTTCCCCACCCCCCCTCTCCGGGCTTCTGTTCCCTTCCCCTCCCCCCTCTCCCCCCCCCCGCGTCTGCGCCCGTTTTCAGCCCCCCTGGCAGCTATGCCCCTCCTGGGGCTTTCGCTCTGCCTCCCGGCTCCTGGTCTCCGGGTCCTCTCCTTGGGCCCCCTCCGGGGTTCCAGCTTCCTCCCTCGCCTGGGTGCGGATGTTGTTCTCGGGGGTCTGGAAGCCCCCCGTTGAGAGGGGGGTACTGTTACGACCCAAGGGGGAATAACATTGGACATTGCTCTCCTCCTGACATTGGTCTCCTACCCTCTAGTGGCCAGACTAGCCTGTTGGTACAGGTGGCTATTCTACTGTGGTTCCAAGTAATAGACATAGTGTCTAATTGTTTATTGTCTTGGGCCACCCCTGTCTATGTGTAATGTTACTCCCCTGATGTTGTTATTGTGTGTCATTGCAGTAGTGTCTAGTTGTTGTTTAGTTTGTCATTGCTTTACTGTCATTGTGTATGTTGTGATTCTGTGTTGGCCAGGTGTTGTTGATTATTAATTAGTGTGGGTATTTAGGTGTCTTGTCTGTCCTCCCTTCCTTGTGGTGATATTCCTCCAGTACCCCGTGTTGTTCCCGTATCGTGCCTTTGTCCTATCATGTGAGTTTGTCCAGTCAGTGAGCTCGTTCTTCTGTTTGTTTTGTGATCAGTCCGTGTTTGTTACAGAGCGACCCCGGCTGTGCCTCCTTTGTTTTGTAGTTTTGATTGTAGTAAATATCCCTTCTTTAAGCTTCACCCCTCGTCTCTACCTCGTTTATTCTCCCTTGTCTGCTAAACTGTGTTCTCTACTTCAATAGTACACCAAGCGTTACACTTTAAGGGTGCAATTAGCACCGCGCAATCCATTCTTTGTGGATTCTGCCCTTGGTGTCTTTATTATTTATTATTATTTTTCTTCCCTCTGTTTTATTCTCTTATAACTTTATTCTATTCTATTCTACAATTGTATTGCACTGCACTATTTTACTGTCTATTACTTTTTATTACAGGTTCGAAACTGTGTGTTAAACTGTGTGGGTATCAAGCAAGAAAGCTCAAGGTAGCTCTCTCCAAGGCCAAAACACAATACTATTCCACCCTCATCGGTAACCAGCAAAACCACCCCAGGACACTCTTCTCCACCATCAACCGGCTACTCTGCCCCCTCGATCCCCCCCGCCCATCTGGTGCCCACGACCTCTGCTCCAGGTTCCTTGTTTTCTTCCAGGACAAGGTTAACACCATCTACCAGCAGCTAGTGGTGCCCCCCTCCTCCCCCTCACCTGCTCTTCCTCCTGGGTGTCCCCCCCAATGCAGCCTCTCCTCCTTCTCCCCGGTGGATGGTACTCAAGTTGCCAAGCTTATAGCTTCAGCCAAAGCCTCCACTTGTTTACTCGACCCCATGCCTACTACCCTGGTCAAGATCTGCTTCCCTGCTCTCTGCCCCACCATGGTCAACATTATCAACTCATCACTTAAATCTGGTCTCGTCCCCTCCTGCTTTAAAACAGCCTCCGTCACTCCCATCCTCAAGAAGCCCAGCCTCGACCCAGATGAGCTAAACAACTACCGTCTGATCTCCAACCTTCCTTTCCTTAGTAAAATCTTAGTAAAATCCGCCCAACTCCAACAATACCAACTCATGTCCAACCATGAGCTCTATGAGCCTTTTCAATCCGGCTTCAGAACTCACCACAGCACAGAGACCGCCCTCATCAAAATCACCAACGACCTCCTCCTTGCAGCTGACTCTGGCCACATTAGCATCATCATCCTCCTGGACCTTTCTGCAGCCTTCGACACAGTCTCCCATTCTATCCTCCTCAACCGCCTATCCGACAACCTCGGCATCACTGGCTCAGCACTCTCCTGGTTTCAATCCTACCTCACCACCCGGACACAGTTTATCACCATCGGCAATTCCAGTTCCACCCCGGCCCCAGTCAACCAAGGCGTCCCCCAAGGTTCTGTACTTGGCCCAATCCTGTTCACCATTTACATGCTCCCCCTCGGTCAGATCATCAGCCGCCATGGCCTCAGCTTCCACTCCTACGCTGACGACACACAACTCTACCTCTCCACCAAACCATCCACCCAGCTCCCCCCACGCTCCCTTGTCAACTGCCTTCATCAAATAAAAACCTGGATGTCATCTAACCTTCTCAAACTCAACAACAGTAAAACTGAGCTCATGGTTGTGGCACCCAAGGCCCTGCTCTGGAAGGTTGGGGATCTCACCCTCGACATAGACAGCTGCTCCATCTGCCCTTCCCCAAAGGTCCGAAACCTGGGCGTTATCCTGGACTCCACCCTTTCCTAGCAAGCCCATGTCAGTTCCGTCACCAAATCCACCTTCTTCCATCTCAGAAATATCTCCAGACTCCGACCATCACTTTCCGACTCCACAGCTGAGACCCTCATCCATGCCTTCGTCACCTCCCGCCTGGACTACTGCAACAGGGTCCTGTCCGGGGTCCCAAGCAAAACCCTGGACAGGCTCCAGTATGTTCAAAATTCAGCTGCCAGGGTTCTAACCCGCACCAAACCCTGGCAGCACATCACCCCCACCCTCATCCACCTCCACTGGCTCCCCATCAAATCCTGCATCACCTACAAAACCCTCCTGCTCACCTACAAATCCCTCCACGCTCTGGCACCTCAGTACCTCACTGACCTCCTCCACCCCTACACTCAGTCACGGTCCCTGCGATCCACGGACAACAGTCATCCCCCGAACCAGACTGCGGACCTTCGGGGACAGAGCTTTCAGTGTGGCAGCTCCCACCCTCTGGAACTCCCTCCCCGTAGAACTCTGCAACGCCCCAACTCTGGACTCAACTCAAACTGCTCAAAACCCACCTCTTCAACTTGGCCTTTAACCCCTAATTTCTCACTTTGTATGTTGTGTCTGTCCACTATGTTTGTTACTTTTGTTATTTTCCCCCCTATGTAAAGTGACCTTGGGTCTTTTGAAAGGTGCTATATAAAATGAAGCTATTATTATTATTATTATTAAAGACTGTCAGGCTTTAAAACTGTGTAAGACCCAGGCCTAGAACTGCACCGTAAGAGAGGGAACAGGGAACTGAGCCCTGAGAGGGAGGTTTGCCCTGAGTGGGAGGTTCGAAGGGTCAAAGTGGGTATCAAACAAGAGGGAAGACTGTCAGGTTTTAAACTGTGGATACCAAACAGGGAAGGTAAAGACGACTAAAGTTTGAACTGTTAAACAGTAATCCAGAACAATTGTATTGCACTGTAAAAAACTGTGATTTTATAGTATGTCTGCACTTTATGTGCTCATTTCATGTATTTTCTATTCTACTAAAACGGAATCAAACCATAAACAAAGTGGCATGTTGGGATGTTAGAACCTAATGTGAAAAACTGTGATTTTTATATGTCTGCACTTTGTGCTCATTTTACCCTTGCTATTATTTGACTTATTTTTACTTTTATTTCTATGCCCCACTATCCGCTGGGTGGGTGCATACTATGACCTTTATCATGTTTTGTAACAGATTACAGAAATTCAAGAAGCCTATTGGAACGTGAGGTTCTGATATGATTTGATTAATATATCTGCATTATTTTATCCCACTTTATGCTTTGCTCTTGCTCCTTGTTTTACACTGATTGTATGTCTTATTTCTTACTGATGTAAAGCACTTTGAACTGCCACCCCTGTATGAAAGGTGCTATACAAATAAAGTTATTATTATTTATTATTATTATTATTATTATTATTATTATATTATTATTATTATTATTATTATTATTATTATTATTATTATTATTATTATTATATTATATATTATTATTATTATTATTGGGCCGGGTCGCACCTTGCTGTGGCGCTTGCAATTAGTTTCACTAGCTCTGTCTCTCTCTATCTCTCCCTCTCACTCACTCACTCGCTCTCTCTCTCTCTCTCTCTCTGCCTGTCATATGTCCACCTGTCTCATCAGCGGGGGCCTATAAACAGTGAGTCACGGTGGTGACTGATGAACCGCAGACATCTGAATATGAGGCTCTTAATAATTGGAGCTACCACACCAGCAGGCAGCTTGCCACCCAGCGCTCATCTCCACACACACACAACAACAGGGCTGAACTTTCCAATCAAGCAGGCTGGCACGCCACGAGCGGCTAACAAGATGTAACAACTTTTCACATGCGACAACACACACACACACACACACACGGGCAGAGTAACAGGCAAAATGACTGGCCCTCTTTGTGACGGCGCGATTCCTTGTTAGAAATTAACGCGCGGACAGCAGGCTAATGATCAATATGCAGGCCCACCAGAGATCCACCAATGGGGCTCATTATAAGTTACATGTGGCCGCACTGTCACACACACAAGCACGTACACACTCTCACTGACAAACACATGCTCGCACACACACACGCACGCACATGCTGTGCACACACTCGCAGGTCCCCAGAGCGCACAGATAATCAAACAGAGTGCCGATAGACTTGTTCCACAAGCCCCCACCCCCCTCGTCCTCCTCCAGCGGGGGGTCCTGCTGAAGGCACCAAAGAGAGAACAGAACACACACAACATTTATGGATCTGCAGTTCTGAATTATGAAAAAGGAACACAGAGAGTGTGACTTGATTGAACTTTACACTGCAAGCAACGGAGCGGGAGGCACATCATGAGTTGCAGTCAAATTGTAGCGCAGCATGAAACACGAGTATGTCAAAGGAAACCAGACATTGTTTATATATTTTCCACAGCCGGGGGGGGGGGGGGGGGGGGGGGGGGGGGTCCTCGTGTCTCCCAAAAGGGTCCACTTTGCAGGAATTAAGAAAAGTCAGCCTCATCCTCAGACTGACACCCTGGTATGTTTTGAATGGGTTTCATAGACCTTGAAACTGACTCGCGACACGGAGGAGCATGTCAACTTCAAATGTTGTTTTCACTTGTCAGCAAGCAACATGGGTGAAAAAGCAACAGTCTGTGACACTGTACATTTATCAGGTGAGACTTAATAGTTGTCTGTCAACCCCTCGCTGTAGATTATATGAACATCCAGCATTCCTACTGTGAAGCAGATATGTCTATATGTGTGTGTATAGGTGATGGGGAGCACAGGCCGTGGTTGCCCCCCACCCCACACCTAGTTAGTGTGGTCACGGTATACCCCCCCCCCTCCCCCCAGCAGTTCATCCACACCGCCACCCAATATCACCCGCTGTGCAACCACCACCTGACCCCACCTCTCACGCATCCACTTCCTCGATTAGTATACTGCTAACACCACCTCCCATGGACCACATCATCCAGCAGTATATCCACTAACACCACCTCCCATGGACCACATCATCCAGCAGTATATCTACTAACACCACCTCCCATGGACCACATCATCCAGCAGTATATCCACTAACACCACCTCCCATGGACCACATCATCCAGCAGTATACCACTAACACCACCTCCCATGGACCACATCATGCAGCAGTATATCCACTAACACCACCTCCCATGGACCACATCATCCAGCAGTATACCCACTACATCACCTTCCATGAACCACATCATCCAACACCACCTCCCTAGCAACCACATCATCCAGCAGTATATCCACCACCACCACCTATCACTGCCTCCCATGTAACGACATGCAACCACATCATCTAGCAGTATATCAACCCCCCACATGCAACTGTCCACAGCTACCGCTACAACACTGGTGTCACCTAGCCCCCCCCCCCCCCCTGATGGAAGTCCCTAGTTAGGCGAGTGGGGGGTGAGAATGACAATATCTGGCGGGATTAGCGCTGCCCTTTATGGATGTGACATTCACCAATTGGACTTAATTAGCGGCACCGAGCCTGGCCTGACCTTTTGTCATGCAAGCTGTCATTGAAACCTTTCTGTTGACTGATGGGGGAAATGCTACCGTATTTGTTAATGTAATCAGAAACCATCCACGGGCCTCTCCGCGGGAGACTCCTGCATGTAGCCATGGGTGTGCACACACACACACGCACGCACGCACGCACGCACGCACACACGCACACACACACGCACGCACGCACACATGCACACATGCATATACACATACTTGCAACCGGGTGTGTGTATCACTCGATTTCTCCCGGTCTCAATCCCCACGAATGTCCTCTCTCTCTCTTTCTCCCTCTAATTCTCTCCCATTTATGCTGGTATCTCGCTGTCCGCCTGCATCTGTATCTACACACTGTGGCAGATATCATCCCCGTCACATGGCTACGTGAAGGATGGGAGATACTACTGCCACGAGGAGAGGAGAAGCAATTAGGCAGCTGATTAGGACTGATAGAACAACACCTGTACACCACGAGATCACCCACATCCCACAAACACCAGACACACATGACATAAAACACTAGGACAGACAGAGTATGGTTGAGTGGAGGTGAGGTGGGAGTGGAGTACAGAGAAAGAGATATTGTGATACAGAGTCACAACACGCACGCACGCACGCACACACACACACACACACACACACACGCTCACACATACACACACATGCACACACAACAAAGTCACCATATCCTAAACTGATGTATTTTCCACTTCATCCTGAATGTGAAGCCTTCCTACTCACCTCTCTCTCTCTCTCTCTCTCTCTCTCTCTCTCTCTCTCTCTCTCTCTCTCTCTCTCCTCTCTCTCTCTGTCTCTCTCTCTCTCTCTCTCTCTCTCTCTCTCTCTCTCTCTCTCTCTCACCATTCCTATTAGGATTGAAATGATTCTGCTTGTGTGAACAATTGGGAGAATGCATCACCCTGGCCTGCTCTGCCCATCAATCTCGTGCTTACCGGCAGGAATTTTTCAATTTGCACGCTCGTACAAACAATGCCCGAATCACTAATCAGAACAGCATTGTCACAGTCTTCTTCAAGCGACCGCTGGGCTGTATATTGTCGCGGTTTGTCTTGGCATTACACTGGACTTTATTGAGCTGGTGGTGTGTGTGTGTGTGTGTGTGTGTGTATGTGTGTAGGGGGGGGTTAGCGGGGCCTGAGAGCGTGTGCTTTCTGGATAATGTCTAGCGTATGCCAGGAAATGGCATTGTTGACGAGAGCTCGTGTATCGCTAATATCCTGTCTAAATTTAATTTGGGCCATAATAATCAGGGCCATTAGGCCCCTTCTATGCTCTGATAGAGACAAGCGGATACTGCTGGGCCAAGGCACGCTGCTACCATTCTGCAGAGCTGCTCTCTCGCTCGCTCTCTCTCTCTCTCTCTCTCTCTCTCTCTCTCTCTCTCTCTCTCTCTCTCTCTCTCTCTCTCTCTCTCTCTCTCTTCTCTCTTCTCTCTCTCTCTCTCTCCTCTCTCTCTCCTCTCTCTCTCTCTCTCTCTCTCCCTCTCTCTCTCTCTCTCTCTCTCTCTCTCTCTCTCTCTCTCTCTCTCTCTCTCTCTCTCTCTCTCTCTCTCTCTCTCTCTCTCTCTTTGTTCCTCTGCCCTGAAGCATATCAATGGGAGCTGAATAGAGGATGGGTTGAGTTGGGGGGGGGGACCGTTTCAGGGCTGGTGCAGTGCTTTCACAAAAAGGGGATGACAAGGGAACCCCTGTCTTCTTCATCACTGTACAATGATGTTGTAAGGTGTGATTGCAGTATGGGTATTGAGTAGGGGTGGATGTTGTGGAAGGACATATTTATTTATAATATATATTATCATTATTATTGTTATTATAATGATTATCATGTATTTATTTAATTTGTTGAGACACTAGGAAGGCTGAGAGGGAGACATAGTAGGGAGAAACATGAGAGAAGGTTCTTTATTGAGACAGTAGGAAGGCTGAGAGGGAGACAGAGTAGGGAGACACAGGAGAGAAGGTTCTTTATTGAGACAGTAGGACGGCCAGAGGAGGCAGAGTAGAGGAGACACAGGAGAGAAGTTCTTTATTGAGACACTAGGAAGGCTGAGAGGGAGACAGAGTAGGGAGACACAGGAGAGAAGGTCTTTATTGAGACAGTAGGAGCTGAGAGGGAGACAGAGTAGGGGAGACACAGGAGAGAAGGGTCTTTATTAAGGCAGTAGGAAGCCTGAGAGGGAGACAGAGTAGGGGAGACACAGGAGAGAAGGTTCTTTATTGAGACAGTAGAAGCCTGAGAGGGAGACAGAGTAGGGGAGACACAGGAGAGAAGGTTCTTTATTGAGACAGTAGGATGGCTGAGAGGGAGACAGAGTAGGGGAGACACAGGAGAGAAGGTTCTTTGTTGAGACAGTAGAAGGCTGAGAGGGAGACAGAGTACGGGAGACTCAGGGGAGAAGGTTCTTAATGAGACAGTAGGAAGGCTGAGAGGGAGACCAGAGGGTAGGGAGA
>NW_028173447.1:0-10000 GCF_963971535.1 Notolepis coatsorum
TCTTCCAGCCCTTATTAGTCTGATTGTAGGTGGCTCCGCCGCAATGATTTATGGGTAAGTATCCGCGGTCCCCCCCTCCGCCGTGCTGATTTATGGGTCATATTCTGGTCCCTTTGGTCCCCAGACCACAAGGCCTGGGAGAGGGGGGGGGGATCCTATCCAAATAATGAAATTGTAAAAATGGAGAGAGGGAGAGAGAGAGAGAGAGAGAGAGAGAGAGGAGAGAGAGACAGAGAGAGAGAGAGGAGAGAGAGAGAGAGAGAGAGAGAGAGAGAGGAGAGAGAGGGAGGAAGCGAGGGGCCCACCCTATCACTCCTCTCATCACCCAGTAGTTAAGCTCTCTCTCTCTCTCTCTCTCTCTCTCTCTCTCTCTCTCTCTCTCTCTCTTGTGATTGGTCGATACCAACTAGATACAGACAACATACTGCTGACCTTTTGGCTAAAACACACAAAAACGAAAGAAAATAATCTCATGTTTTTTTATGTCAGCGTGGAATATCTGAGCTCTCGCTGAACTGGCTTTGTCTGGCTGTGTACCTACCTACCTACCTACCTACCTACCTACCTACCTGTCTGTCTGTCTGTCTGTCTGTCTGTCTGTCTGTCTGTCTGTCTGTCTGTCTGTCTGTCTGTCTGTCTGTCTGTCTGTCTGTCTGTCTGTCTGTCTGTCTGTCTGTCTGTCTCTCTCTCTCTCTCTCTCTCTCTCTCTCTCTCTCTCTCTCTCTCTCTCTCTCTCTCCTTGTGTCTTTTCTCTCTCTCTCTCTCTCTCTCTCTCTCTCTCTCTCTCTCTCTCTCTCTATCTCTATCTCTCTCTCTCTCTCTCTCTCTCTCTCTCTCTCTCTCTCTCTCTCTCTCTCTCTCTCTCTCTCTCCTTGTGTCTCTTCTCTCTCTCTCTCTCTCTCGCTCTCTCTCTCTCTCTCTCTCTCTCTCCTGTGTCTTTTCTCTCTCTCTCTCTCTCCTTGTGTCTCTCCTCTCTCTCTCTCTCTCTTCTCTCTCTCTCTCTCTCTCTCTCTCTCTCTCTCTCTCTCTCTCTCTCTCTCTCTCTCTCTCTCTCCTTGTGTCTCTTCTCTCTCTCTCTCCCCCGCTCTCTCTCCCTCTTTCCATTGTCTCTCTCTCTGTGAGCTCAGAGCGAGAGGGTAGATTCTGTCTCAGACGTCGTGCCCAGGCCTCAGAAGCTCGGAGTTCTTTAAAGGCCTATTAACTCTCCCTGTCTAGCGCCAGCGTTGGGGAAAAAAAGGGATTAACACAAGAGAGAGAGGGAGAGAGAGAGAGAGAGGGAGAGAAGGGAGAGAGAGATAGAAAGAGAGGAACTCGAGCCGAGCCAGCAAGAGGCCACGTCTTCGATTCATGTCGCGCCGCCACTTTCTCTCTGTTTTCGTGTCATGAAAACACAGTCGCTCTGGTTAGTTAAGCAAAGCACTTCTCCCACTTCTACACACACACACACACACACACACACACACACACACACACACACACACACACCACACGCACACACACACACACACACACACACACACACACACACACACACACACACACACACACACACACACACACACACACACGCACACACACACACACGCACACACGCACACACACACACACACACACACACACGCACACGCACATACGGTACAAACACACAAAATGCACTTCATGACTTTTCCCTATTGTGTTTAGGAGTAATTGAGCTTTAAGGACTGATGGTGGAAACCTAAGCGCAGCGTGGAAAGACAGACAGTTAAAGGATGACGTGCTGTTTCAGGCTCGCTAGCGTTCAGAGGTTCCCAGAGAGAGAGTCCCAGCCTTGGAACAGAGCAGGGTGTAAAACTCCACAAATTTGTTTGTGTTTAATACCGCACGTTAAAAGGAAAAAAAGCATCAAAGTTGATCTTCTGCGGGCGCTGGTGTTCCCTCCTAGCTGTACCAACGCTCACAGTTTAACTCTTGCTTAGCCAAGACTGTGTAGGTACTATTACTCCCTGTGGTACACTGGACTTATAGACTACTGGACACCCCCCCCCCCCCCCCCTACATGTTCCTCTACTGTTGCACTGTGCACTATGTATGCCATGCTGCTAAAATATTTAAAAGGTATAAAGTACACAGTATTTAGCGCTTATCTGTAGAGGGACATTTTAGAGTGGCTTAGGTGGTAACGGTGGTGGTGGTTGTTGTGTATGAATACAAACTTTGAACTATGTTGCCTATACTCAATTTCTTTTTTTTTGTATCCATTTTTTTCTCCTCTTTTTCAATTTTTCTCCCATCCCAATTCCACAGTGCCAATTCTCCCCTCCCCTGTCTAGAACGTTGCTCACATATGCCCCCCACTGGCCGGTTGTAGGGAGGATAGAAGCCTTGCATCACGTGTCCCCTCCGATAAACGAGGAGGCAGCCTGTCACATCTTTTCACACCTGCCAGCGCGGACTCTCATTGGCGAGGTGTAACGGGTGGGAGGCTCACACTACCCCCCGCCATTTCCTGTCTCTGCTGTGCAGGCGCCCCCCAACCGACCTGTAGGAGTCGCTGTCCACAACGTCCAGATTACCACCCATCGACTTCCACCCGCTAACTCTGTCAATTGAGTTACTATGACGACTGGCCCAAGCCGGAGGCAACGGCGACAGCCGGAATCGAACCCGGTGTCTCTTGCGTTGGTGACGAGCACAATGTCTGCTGCGCCACCCAGCCGCCCGCCTATACTCAATTTCTCAACTACATACTGCTTTCACTTCCCTACACTGTAATCATAATAATATTAACTACCTACCTCATACTATAAAATTGTAAATGGTAAATGGTGCATTTATATAGTGCTTTACAATTTGTTCCTCACATTCACCCATTCACACACACATTCAAACACCGACGGCAGAGGCAACCATGCAAGGTGCCAACCTGCTCATCGGGAGCGGTTAGGGGTTAAGTGTTTGCTCAAGGACACTTTGACACACTACCCGAGAGGAGCGGGAATCGAACCGGGAACCTCTGTATTACCAGACGACTGCTCTACCTCCCGAGCCACTGTTGGGTGGTAGTGAAAGGGTTAACCCTTTGTAGTGTGGTAGTTAAAGGGTTAACCTTCAGTAATGAGGTAGTGAAAGGGTTAACCCTTTTTACTGTGGTAGTGAAAGTGATGCCCCCTAGTGGTCTGGCAACCCGGCCTGATTAGGCGTGTATGAACAAATGTGTGGGCATATAGTTGTGTAAAGTATTCTTAGCTATTGTTTCATTATTGGATATTGGAGCTTGTCTTGTGTGTGTGTACTAGTCCACATCTCTAGTCCTTTGTCATGTTTACTTAGTTGTAATGTTATGTTATGATGTAAGTATTATGTCTGTATGTGTGTGTGTGTGTACTAGTCCTTTGTCCTGTTTACTTGTAATGTCATGTTATGACGTAAGTAGTATGTTGCACGGTCACAATGTACGTTAGGGCTGGGCGATATGGCCTAAATATGATATCACGATATTTTCTGACCTTTCGGCGATACACGATACGCATCACGATGTTTTTCTTTTTTTCCCCAAACAATTCATTATGAGGCTTACCAAGACAGTATTTGAGTTTGCAAGCTAACATTAAAGACAAAATAAAATACCCATGCATTTAGCATTTTTATATTATATATTAGATTTAGATTATTGGATTATTAGATTATATATTGCATATATTTAGCAATGAGATATTATATGATTTAGATATGAAATATGATGAATTGAAAATGGGGGACCCTGATGTAAACAAGACGAAAGTCTTTCGCTGGTCTGCATCCCCTTAACAATTGTATGTATTGAGCTGTACTGTACCCATTCTGCAATATGTTAATAAAGTTTTAAATCAATCAATCAATCAATAGGATTTTAGCATTTTTATGAAACTACTGTATATTTGTATGTCTCTAAATGTTTTGATGAATTGAAAATGGAGGACCCTTATGTAAAAAAGCCGAAAGTCTTTTTCTGGTCTTCATCCTCCAGTCAGTCCACTGTTGTTGTATTGAGCTGTACTGTATTGTACCCATTCTGCAATCGTTAATAACGTTCATTCATTCAATCATTCAGCCGGCAACACAATAATTTTGATTGACAGTCGAGTCTGCCAATTACGTCACACCGCTTGTACCCGCCCTGCTGTTCTTAGCACCAATCGGCAAGCAGCGCTATTCTTTTTTTACTTCCTGAATGCCCTCCTTGATTTTAACGAGAGCTCAGCTCAACGACAACAACAACAACAGCTCACCGCAGCCGACGAGTGATTACTAGCGCACCGCAGCATGACAACGAGGCATAATGATTTTACTGCAACACATGTTATGATAAAAGCCTTTCAATACATCCGTCTGATTGAAAACTTTATTAACAGACCGCAGAATGGGCACGCACAACTCGGCACGGACTGAGATATGAACAGTAACGCTTGCTATCTATGTCGTCATCGGACGTTGCTATGTTTGGGTAAATACGCTGATGTGTAACTATATAACGTGTAACTATATAATGTTGATGCCACAAAACGAATGCCTTTGTTAATCATAACAAGTACTAACTTTGATGCAGTAGTGTGTGTGTGGGAGCGGCGTTGTTCAAAAGTTTGAACGGGGTGGACCAGATTGACGCGACACAATCCTCTTGGGCAAAACATCACGATATCCACGATACGTTAAAAAAGTGTATCGTTAATGAACTGTACCCGATATTTATATAATATCGTCATATCGCCCAGCCCTAATGTACGTTTGGAAGAATGAAAGAATGGTTACTCCAATGCTGTAGCTAATTGGGGATCCTAACAAACTAAACTAAACCCCAGGCAGCGTGCTAATGCGCTGTACTGGTCTCATTGAATAACCTCAGGTGGACTTCAACAAACCACAGATTCATAGTCAGTTGTCTCTTATTTCATGTCTGATCTTCGCTGCCTCCTCCTTCTCCTTCATCAGGTGCGACCAGCAGCTCTACAGCGCGCTCTGTTGCTTCGTCGGTCCACACAGAAGTGGCCCCATCCTATTCGCCCCTAGAAGGCTGAAATCCGGCGTCAAGTGTTTGCGAGGGCGTGTGTTTTTGTGCGGCGTTAGGCAGTCGCAGCTATCGCCAATTCGCGCTTGTTTAGCTTTTTTTCCCTCTCTCACTCAAACCAAGTTGTTTTTAGACCCCCCCCCCCCCCCCCCCCTTTCTCTGTCTCTTCTTCCCTCCTCCTTCTGCTGTCGTCGCTCTCTCTCTCGGCCCGGGGCCCGATGCGTGGGAGGCGCCCGCGGACCGGCGTAGGCCGTCGTTTGTAATCGGAACGTGTTGCTTCACCGTCGGCTGTGACAGGTGGTTGGCCTGTTACCCCCCCCCCCACGCGCCTCACCGTCCGCGGCTATAGATTAGGCAGTTAAAACGCACTGACCCTGCGGATAAAGCAGCAATTAAAAGACAGAGCAGATAGCTGTAAATGCCATGGAAGTCGCACCCTGGGGTAATTTAGTGGCTGCTAATGGCTAGTTGGCCCAGAGCAGTGGAAAAGGCCGGATTTCACATTAGCTGAACCCCGCAGGCTTGTTCACATTATCCGTACGCTGTATTGTGAGAGGTTACAAGCGTTGGAAGCGGTTTTACAGTGTCAGGGTGAATATCCTTCGCCCTCAGCTGGAAGACGCGGAGTTCACAACGCTTGTGTCGCGACCACCTATGTCGGGGGAGATACAGTGAGACGTGACTTAATGAGGATTCAATTTTTTTTTTGCTTCAAATCTTTCCACATTTTTCCACTTTAATTTGTGCGTCCAAATGCATGCATTATATAAGCTTCTCTTCCTTTGTATTTGTATCGAGTCCAACTGGGGGGGATTGTCTCTGGGGGAAGGCATTGAACGCCACCTGTATCATCATAATCTATAGTTTAGGGTGGATGATTTATATTATATTTGAAGCTTTGGGAACTGTATTTTCTTGCCAAACATAAATTAACCACATATCCCCACACTTCAGTGCCATGTTCCATCGTATCCAGTGAGAAGCATTGCAAGTACCTGATGTCAGTTTTGATATTGTGGGACATAATATAAACTTAAATTTTTTTTGTCCTGGTTATTTGGGAAAATAATAGTCCTAAAAGAAAAAGAAAAGGTTTTTCTTTAGGAGTTGTACTGTAATACGTTACTTCCACACCTGGGTAAATCAGTACTGAGAAAAAGTGTGAGAATGATTATATTAAACCCTGCCCTCTTTTCTGGAGCCTAATGTAGCCGGTCTTGGATCACTAAACATACTCAGCGGTCATGGGTGCATTTAGCCTCTGAATTGTAGTATGAAGCCAAAATTGGAGTTTGTGCTTGTCATATGAAGTGTGTGTGTGTGTGTATGGAAGCTGGCCTGATGACTAGAGATGCATGATCCACTCTTTTCAGTTCCGATACCTGAATTTCGATATCTGCCGATACCGACGCTGAAACGATACCGATACTAGAGCTCTTTTTTCTTGAACAATAACTATTAATAACAATTTAATAATGGATATTATTACAAAATATATATGTATAATTATGATCATCTGTCATGGCCCCACAAGGCTGTAATACACACAGCACTTCTTATTAAAAGAGCAAATGCATTACATTTAAATGTATTCCAAAGCCGTTTATTTGAACTGTATAGGCTTCAAATACAAACTGGTATGTAAAATACCTCCATAGTGCTGAGTAAGACTATATTAGCCTACTTACTCCTGGAAACCTTAAATCAGTATAAAAGTTCTTAGACTTTGACTTCACTTGAGGACCCTTATTTTGAAAATGTTTGGCCAGAAGTCCAATGATTAAGCTCTCCAGCTGAGCCACGAGCCATTTGGAGAAGTTTGTCTTTTTTCGGCATCGCCCACTAATTAGTCTCAATTGTCCTGATTGTGATTTGGGGACTGCTGTCTGTGGCACAGAAGGACCTGCTGTTTATTATCTTTGGAAAAAAAGAACAATACGTTTTAATGCCACTACAAGCAAGACTGGGGCACGCACTAGAGAGAGAGAGAGAGAGAGAGAAAGAGAGAGAGAGAGAGAGAGAGAGAGAGAGAGAGAGAGAGAGAGAGAGAGAGAGAGAGAGAGAGAGAGAGAGAGAGAGAGAGAGAGAGAGAAACATGTTAAACCCAGATTCGGCTCAAACAAGGGACTAAACACGTTTAGCAATTATGCCACATCAATGTGGAACGCCCTACCCACAGCTGTAAAGGAATGTGAATCCCTACCCACCTTCAAAACCACTCTCAAAGAGCACCTACTGTAACGGTTCCCCCGGTCCTGCTCCGCAACCCCCATCTGTCCATGGACATTTCCCATACCTGAACTACGGCTCTCAACCACCAGGTGGCCTAGTTCAGTGTATTCATCTTTGTTGTCTTGTACTTATTAATGTCCCGTCTGTCATCACTGATCTGTTGTGTGTTCATCTGTTGTCGGTGCTGTGCACCATTGTCTAATTTAGTTTTGTCTTCCTTGTGTTGTATCTATGTGCGTTTGGTCTTGTCATGTTTTGTATATTTACCTTGTTATGTTTTCTGTTTAGTCATCTCCCCAGCTGTGTGTCATTCACTAATCATCCTCTTGTCTCTAATTAGTCCTTGTACTTAAGTGCTGTTGGCCCAGCACTGTTTGCTGGGTCATTACTTTTGTTTGCTGTTCATCGTCGTGAGTACTCTGTTAGTGTTGTGATTATATTGTTTTTTGAGACCACGGACTCTCTTTTCTTTTCCTTTTCAAAGTGTTCTTTTCATATTATATTGAAATTATTTTATTGGGAAAACCACATTGAGATACAGTATCTCGTTTTCGAGAGGGTCCCACATTTTGTGCAATGTAATACAGAAACAGAACACATAACACACAACAACAAAAAATTTAAATAAAGGACACATACAAAAACACAACAGCACAAGTACACATTATAAGAGGATATGTCTCATTATAAGAGGATAAGAGGATATGTCTCAATCTCCATCATAATAGGCCTACTCCACGGCAGTCACATGGCGGTGCCACCAGAGGGCAAACAAATATGCTTACCCCGTGAAAGATTCTGGCAAAACCACAATCAGCCCCTTATCACTTCTTCATGGTTGGCTCTCGTGATCCCTGCGTTGTGTTTTATTTCTCCGACGTCCTCTCATACTGGCTGTACAATCTTTGTCATCCCCCTTTAATGCAATCCGTAAGCATAAGAATTCTACACTGGGCTGTGTAATACCTTTCTTGAAATCATTGTTTATTACATAAACAAAAGCCTCAGATGTTACCCATTTCGTATTGTCCTTGGAAAGTCTTTGATGGAACACTAAATTCATTATTCTATCGTCTCTTCTGCTGTTTAGTCCAATGGTGGCTGAGGCCTTGTCGTTAGCCAAAACCCTTCTCCCGTTAGCCGAAGCTAATGATGATGTGTCATCTCCCCTCCCCCACCGGCGAGGGTGAGGGAGGGATGAAAAGTATCTGATCCACGTCCGCTCGCGTCAGCTTCGTGTCTAGATCTAACTCACACGCGGAAGAACACTCACATTATAATAATCATCATCATCATCATTATCATCAATGACAGGCCCCGCCCCTCTTCTGGTTGTCATGTGACGCGCTGTCATGGCAACTGCTGTTCACCCCTTCACACACATTGAAAACATCTGTGTCATTGATGTCAAACTCTCTCTCTGACCATTCTGCCTGCTGCTGTTCTTATCAGTTGTTATGTGCTGATGGCGACCTTGGCATGCCCTGGGCTCTATCTTAGTCTGCTGCTAAATACATTGCCTCTCTCTCCGACCGCCTCCACCACCATGCACATCTACCTCTCTGACCTGGCCCCTTTAGATGCTGTCATCTCCCCCAATATATACATTATATACATTGAACAAACCTCCATATCCTTCACCCGCGATGACACCGCCAGGCAGCCGCCGCGAGAAAGGCCCAACAAAACATTCAAAGGGTGAGTAGAATACAGGATGTAATAAATATTGAGCTCCAGGACTGGCAGGAGAAGAGGAGCAATCAACCTGCCCAACGAGCGCCCCAAATCAATCAATCTGCCCCCCCTGCCAAAAAATAGGAGTAGAGCCAACTAGCTAACCCGTAACACCCGCATACAGGACGGCTATGCCCCACGTCCCCTCACCAGCGCAGGAGCCCCACCAAGGAAGCATGTACACTTGACCATAAAATTAGAACAAAGAGCATTTTTAAAGAGGTAAAATGAAGATATGGATCGAATGGTCACCGGAAGGTTGTATGCTCCGTGTGTCAATAAAGTGCACGTTATTTTTTAAAGAAGCAACCAACGCCTTCCGTCTCCTATCTATCCTCTCCTCGGCCTATACTGCAATTGGGTTCCACACCACAGCATGCCATCAAAACGTTCCACTCGTAACACCTACGGGAGACTGCAATTCGAAACTGGCCCCTGTAAATGTCCTAACCCAACCCCCTCCAATGTACAGTTACCCCACCCCGCCTACTAGGGGTGTAAAGGTACACGTATCCGTACCGAACCGAACCGTTTCAGTGTGTACCGTACCGTACCGAACGGCTGTGTACTGTACCGAACAAATACAACGGTATGTTAACCACTAACGACCGCCCACGGGGCCTGTTTTTTTCACAATCTAATATAATTATTATTATTAAAAAGAAATTATTACAAGTCGATTATTAATTTCAATATAGAATATTCGTTGACAGCCCTACAAGTACAATTAGTTACTGCACACTACATCACCCCTGAGTGGAACATGGTAAGCCAAACTTGCCCCCACTGTACCGAAAACCCGTAACGAACCTTGACTTCAAAACCGAGGTACGTGCCGTACCGGGGTTTTTGTGTACCGTTACACCCCTACCGCCTACCCAACCCCACCCCACCCACCCAACCACCTCCAATGTACAGTTCCCCCCCTCCCCCCCCCCCCCACCTCAGGTCATTATCCCAACACGTGAGTTACACGTGATCATATCGGAACCCGACACTGACCTCGGA